>NC_060280.1:40468202-40767859 GCF_021613505.1 Equus quagga | reverse complement strand
TTGATTTCTTTTCATTGGGACTTCTCAAAAACTTTAAGTAGTTACCTGGTTTTGTAAATCACGCTGTGCAGCATTTTCCCAATGCATTTGACTAGGAAATTAATTATTCATTTCAGGGGAAGCCTATTATCAGCCTGAGAAACACAAACTGAGTTTGTGAAACTTTGATCTAAGTAAAATACCCAGCAATTTAAGCCAACACCTTTTGCTTTTGTTCCCAGTCTATTTGTCCCAAGCAATCTGTTTAGACCTTTTGTTTCCACGTATCTTGTTGTCATCCTGTAGTGGGCAGTTTCCTGGATAGAGATATCAATATCCAACCAGTGTAAAAACTATATATTCCTAAAAAAAAAAGTATATACTCCTATATTGTAAGTTGGTGGCATTATTTATTTAGACAAAGTCATTTCATTTCAATTTGGATAGAATAATGAAAATCAGATGTAAGAGGAAGCCCAGTTTATTTTATGATCACAAAGAAATCAAAGTGAAAACAATAAGACAAATATGTTTTGTCTCTTATTTCCCAGCTTCTGTGTAGACCTAAATGAATTAAACGGGGTAAGACCTTTACAGGAGTCAGAAGAACTCTGAGTGTTTCTTTGGTGAGATAGCATTTGAAAACTACATTTGAATATTAGAGTTTGTGTAAGTATAGGCTTGGGACCAGCCTTAGCTTTACAAAATTAAAGACGTTATAGTGCAATGTGATAAGCACTGTCATTTTCTAGAGTAAAGGGAGAAATTAATTCAGCTTAGGATGATAAGGAAAGACATCACAGAAGATGTGCTGTTTGATATCTAGAAGGCTTGTTAGAGCTGGAGTAGGCTAGGGTAGAGGGGAATGTAAATAAGACGATTGAGCGTGGATCAGTGTGATTGCAGACCCTGGATGTAACTTCTGCAGGCCTAATGAATTCTGGAAATCATAATCAAG
Organism: Equus quagga; assembly: GCF_021613505.1. Lineage (NCBI taxonomy): Eukaryota > Metazoa > Chordata > Mammalia > Perissodactyla > Equidae > Equus > Equus quagga. Next base: position 40,766,922 of record NC_060280.1, on the reverse strand, counting down.
GCTTGCAACCTGGCCATAAATCATAATGTGAATTAACTGATTAGAAAAAGGACATCACAACATTAGAGTGTCATTGCTATGATTAATTATCCTGAATAAACCTCATGCCTCAGTCATAGGCAGGCCTTATATGCACAGCCTTGGAGCCACAACTTTTCAGCATTCTTGCTCCCTTCTTCCCATGGTTCCCTTTCTATCTGTGTCAGGTCTTGCACAGAAAGTTTCCTCCCTGTCTCCCAGTAGTAGCTGAGCTCAGCTCGTACCAGTCCGGGAACCAGGGTCCAGGTGCTCTTCTTTCATTTTTCCCAGAGGCAGAGTCTTTTAAGTCTACCCTTCTCCCAGAAGGAGTCGATTTTTTCCTAGGTCCTGGGGATGGAAAGGTTTCCTACCCCTCCTCAGGAACAGAGAGCTTTTACATCATCACTTTCACATGAGCAGAGGACATTTTCCTGGGCTCTACGTGTCAGAGGGGTTGCTGCCCCTCTCCCAGTGGTTTAAGAATTTTTTTATATGAAACATGGTTGCAGGGAAGTGACTGGTAACTTGCAACTTGTCCCCAGTGGCAAGCCATCACTATCTGAACACCTGCACACTGGTGCACCGAGGGGCCTCTGTGCTGCCGTCAGCCCTGCTCCCACTGTTCTGTAGAAACACCTCCGGAGGCTTGTGGGAAGGAACATGTGGGTTAGGGTGAACTCCACTTGTGTCTAGGTTCTCACAGTCATTCTAAACTGAGGAGCTATCCCACACATTGACTTTGAGAATTGGTAACATTGTAGCTGATCTCTTACCTACTTTGCTGACAGCAATATTTTCCTCTCACCTTCAGTCAAAGATGAAACAGTTCTTTAGTCCCAACTGTTCTCTGAGGGGTATGCCACTCATTCGAATTCAGTTAGTTTACCTTGCAGCCTCAGCTCCCTTATGCTTTCAAGAAGATTTACAATTTTGCAGATTATCTAACTTTTTCTCATTATTAAGACAGGGGTGATATTTGCTCGCCACTTTCTACATCCTAAGCAGAAATGGAAATCCTTATCCTCTAGTTTTAGCATCAGTTGATGATTCTTGCCTGAAATGGTTACTACTATTGTGTTCACAAATTTTTCTGATTTCATCATCCCTTCCACGTTTATTAATTAACACTTGAGAGCTTGTGTTTTGAAACAAAACAAAACAAAAACAAGTGGAAAAGGGCTGTGGGAGTGTCAATGAGTAACAAGGAAGGCATCCACAGTGTGTTTACTGAGATATATGAACAATGAAGAAAAAATAAGTTACAGTTGAGAAAATATCATGGAAATAGCTTCCAGAAAATTCTGATAATTTATCTTTTATCAGTATAGAATTAAATTCTACAATCATTTTTTGAGGGTTTACTAAGTGCCAGGCATTGACTTAGGCACCATACTAAGTTCTGTTGCTACAAAAGAAAAGGACTTTTTATCTGTCCTCAAGAATAGCTAACCTTTACTCAACATTTACCGTGTCCAAGGTACTCTTCTAAATGATTAGTATTATTTTATTTAGTTCTCACAGCAATCTTATGAGAAATTTACTATTGTTATATTTTTATTTATAATTCAGTTAACTATGGAAGAGATTAATAAAAGTTACACATCTTGTGAGAGGCAGAGTAGAAATATAAACCCAGGCAGTCTGATTCCAGAACCAATGCTACCATGCTACACTGCCTCTAAGTATGGCGGAGTGGAAGAGTCTTGGACTCTGCTGTCAATAAGATCTAGGAATCTTGGAAACATCATTGACTACTGGTGAGGTTCTGTTAACCATTCTTTGGGTTTTCATCTGCAAAATGAGGGAAATAACACCTATATAATTAAGCTTTTATAGCAATTAAACGAAAGTACAGAATATTTTTTAAAATGCAGTACAAAGTCTGACACAGTAATAACTCAATTAACCCTTTGTTTCCTTTCCATTTCCCCTTGTGTCAAGGATCTTGACTTAGTGCAAGTGAAATATGCATATGTGCAGCAGAGCTGTGAGAAGACATGTACAAAATGCTATCTGAACACAGAGGAATTAGTTCTTCCCAACTTGGGAGGAGGGTAGAGAAAACTACACAGGGCAGATGTGTCTGTAAAGCTATGAAATGTGCGGCTTAATCTCTCTACTTGAAGATGAAAGATAATAATCATAGTCTAATGCTGACTTCCTTCCAGTCTTCTCAAAATACTTCACTCATATTAGCAGATGTAGCTGATAGATGAGTCTTGATGATAGTTTTAAAAAACATTACACCCTTGGAACAGAAGTCTTTTTCCATGAACAGACTCTTGTTGGTCCTGACTCTGGACTCTATCTAGAGTAACACAGAGAATACTCATTTCTCCTCCAATTGTCCACTCTTAAGAAACTAACAGATTGGATCTGTGTTCTCTAAAGATCTTTTTCTTGTTCTGAAAAACATCTCAAGGTCTATCAACTATTCTTCCTGTTCGATAAAGTTTATTTATTCTAGAAATGTTCACTGTTGTACCAGGCACTAAAAAAGGCGTTGGGAATACAATAGCAAGCGTGACTGTATATCTCGCCCTGGAGGCGTGTACAGTAGAGAGAGGTCAGACGAGTGAACAGACGTTCTCTCAGGGTGCTATGGATTCCAGACTCTTCCTTCTCCATGTTTCCATCTCTAAACAAACACCAGATAAAAGTGAGCAAACCTCACATTTCAGTCATATTTGATAATGTGTATACAATTCTTGGGAAATTAAAAAAATAGAGACAAATTATAGTGAAACTATATCTCTCATATCTGGCACTAAGATATCCCTGGTTCTGGTTCAGGAAAAAGCTGCAAAACCAGAACAGCAAACATGCCTAATCTAGCCAAGAAGGAGACAGAAGTTGGAGGCAGGAGAGAGCAAAGCTGACTGGTTCGGAATCAGCTTAGGGACAATATAAACCACTTGATGTAATCTGAACCCGAGGCCAACACATTTCCTGTTCTCGTCATGTGAAGTACCCTCCCTAGTTGGAGACAGTGTCCTTTTTTAGGTGCTCCTATGGCTCAGCTGAGAGAATCCCTAAAGAATCAACGTTAATCAGTTGGGCTCCTTAACCAGTGGCTGTCAGTGTAGTTTACATGAGTTGAGTGGGATAACTTCAATCGTCCCTGCCCCAGCCACATTCTTTTCCTCCAATTTGGTTGAGTGCATTGTACTCAAAGAGAGATGGAAATATCGTGGCATACAATTTCCTACCAGGGGTGAGAGGTAAAGTTGGGAGAGGGGCTCTTCCTGGCTTTGAATATTCGACATCCTTCCCACATGAAGATGAGACTCCTGATACACTGTTGATGGTTTTCCTGTTTTGTACTCTTATAACCAAAGAACCACATTTACAAGGTGGCCAGCCAAAGTTAGCAGTTCGTTCTGTAACCACAGATTAGTTTTTTTCTCTATGTATAGCAAAAGAACTTCTGCAGACACGAAACCTTGAAACCAAGATCATTACTAACTGGCCGAGGTCCCTGGACGACAGAGCTATTTTGTCTCCACAGGTTTGAAATCAGGAGAGATGTGAGTCCCTCAATTTGCCCCAAGAAAAACAAAGCTTTGTGTCAGAGGGAAGGTACTGACGCTTTAAGGGCAAGACCACGATTGAATCCGCCCTGTCAATACTTCTTTTGAAGTAGACTCAGGAGGAATATGTGGGTTCCATAACCCAGAGTCGGGTATCCACGCCTCTCTGGGCCTCAGAGCCAAAGGGAGAAGACTATACTTATTCCTTAGAATTATGCGAATCTTGTACAAGAAAAGAGCAGCATTACAGCTTCAACAAAACAGACTTCTGAACACATTCAGTGGGGAAGAACTTAGAAATTAATTCTAGGATTTTAATTTAATAACTAATAGACATAACTGTCTTTGTTATGATGTGTGTGTGTATAGTGGTAGGGAAACCCTGAAGCACTAGGCCATAAGGTTCATTCTCTTCATCTCCAAGAGTGGTTGGAGGAAATACAGTGATTTCCTCATGATTCCTGGTTTGGGGAGATTGCAACCAAACATGATAAACAGGATAAATGCACATCCAACTGACTAAACAAAGTTTTACTAGTAGTTTTTCTTTTGAACTCTGTGGGCTTTTCTTGTTCCATCGTGACCACTTCACCAATGTCATGCATGGCACATTAAAAGTCATTTTATTCAAGAAAAATATATGAACTATGTAGCTTGTCAAGGCATTTGCTAGACCTCTTTTGGGGACAAAGATAAAGAGATAAATATAAATTACATATAAATGTTATATATATAAATTGAGACAGGTACAGATAAAGTGACATAGAAATGATGGAGAGGAGGGAGTCATTGGTGCCAGTGGAGTTGGATAAGGAAGGACCTCAGGATTTAAATTGGCTCTTGAAGGATGGGTAGGATTTGAATGTGGAGAGAATAGGACATTCTGACCAGAGAAAAGAGTAGAAGTAAAGGCATGGCACATGGGGTTGAGGCATATATTTGAAGGGAAAAATTGAGGGACAGGTTTGGAACAGAAATTTGGGATCCAAGAATACTGAGCAAAGGCCTGGAATTTCACCACCAATGAAAACTGGAGTTATGCTCACTATAGAACAGCTTGGCTCTATACTACATACTGTCTTCCTTTCACTCAGGACCTGCTTTTTTGAGTTTAGTTCCCTTTGTCTGAAATTCTCCCTCATCTTCTTATCCTCCCCCTCCTCCACTATCCATGATCACTTTTTTCTATGTAATTTTTACGCGTTATTTGAATATCAGCCTAAATATTTCTTCCTAAAGGAAGTGTTCCTTAACTCATCTGATGAAGTATAATCTTTTGTTTAGTGTTCATGTCTTCTGCTAGCTTCTAAAGCTTTATGAGAACAGGAATAATTTTCTTCTTACTTCTGTGGCTTACCAGTAGCTACTAAACTGTCTGGCTCATACTGAGTGTACAATAAATATTTCTGTAACAAATGAACAAATTAAATGAAGATATAAAGACAATAAGCAACATGACAAGCTAAAAGCAGGGAAGATAAAAACTTTTATGATTCACAAAAGCATAGGTGAGCAATGTGACAGTACTGTTTTCAGCCAGGATTTAGCTGATAGATGAGTCTTTAAAATACATGCTATGAAGAATTCACTAATTCAAGCAAAATCAATTAAACACTAAATCTGTACTATACATTAGAGAAAGCACTAAGAATAAACAACAAAATAATAGTTCCATATATCATGACTTACTGTTTCCCAGGTTATGCATACATTACCTCATACAGAGATGAATAAGTCATAATACCAGCCTGAGGAACGCATAATTGAGAGGGGAAAAGGTAATGAGTAATGCAAATAATTATCTCTAATTTAATGTGTAAACATTATTTCTAATTTAGGATGAAGTAATTACAGACAGTTTCAGAAAACAGAGAGCATGGAAGAGATTAGTTCTGCCTAGGGCCATCAAGGAAAAATTCAAAGAGGTGACGTTAAGTTAGGCTGAGTTCAGCAAGTAGATAAGAACAGGGGTACAATTAAGGGTGTTATTGAGAAAAACGGCCTGAAAAAAGGCTTGATAGTTTGAGAGTGCTTGAGATATTTCAGGAATGAATGAGTAGTCTGTTGCAAAAGGGAAGAGAATAGGACAGTAGTACAAGATAAAGAAGGAAAAATAAAATTGGGATCAAATTGTGGCAGTCTTGGCATACGATACTAAAGAGTTTGGACTTGACAATATTCTATAAACTGTAGAGACTTCTAAAGTGTTTTTTAGGGGCTGGCCGGGTGGCACAATGGTTAAATGCACACGTTCCGCTTCAGTGGCCTGGGGTTTACTGGTTCGGATCCTGGGTGCAGACATGGCACTGCTTGGCAAGCCATGATGTAGTGGGTATCCCACATATAAAGTAAAGGAAGATGGGCATGGATGTGAGCTCAGGGCAGGTCTTCCTCAGCAAAAAGAGGATGATTGGCAGCAGATGTTAGCTCAGGACTAATCTTACTCAAAAAAAAAAAAGAAAAAAAAACGTACAGTTTTTTTAAGTGAAAGACTGAGTGAGATCAAATTTATATTTTAGAGTATTCCCTTCGGTCCAGGACCTTAGCATAACTGAAAGCTTAAAAGAGGAGATTCCCAGTCAGCAAAAGGCTGGGCTTGGTTAGCAAACCCTATGAGATTATATGAGGCATAAATACCACATGATTTTGGCATTCAAAGGGAGCTGTTGCCACACTGATCTTTCACCCACATTTCTGCACAAAGATCATGATTACCTTCAGCAACACCACCTGCACAAATCAGGGGTAAATATGCGGTCATATATCCTTTCCCTATCTTGTATTGGTGTAGTCAACATCCTAATGTTCACAACTGTCTATTGTAAAATCTTAATAGGTAGAATACAAAATTTTCACAATTTAAGCACATAAGGAGAAATTAATATTTTTCTCCTGTGGATTTTTTTTTATTTCAAAAAGAAAACATACTTTTAGAGTATTTAAGCAACACATCAGTATATAAACCTACCCTCCATTGAAAACTACCAATGGCACTTGGTTTAATATATTATCATCAATTTTTCTATGCATAGACAAACATACAAACATACATTTTTTCTTTCAGAAATTAGCTTGCCATACTATGCATATTTCCAGCTATGTAATTATTTTTTAATCCAACAGACTATCATGGATAGCTTTTCAAGTCAATATTTGCAAATCTGACATATACCTTTATAAATAGCTGTATATAATTGCATTGTATGAACATATCACAATATAAATATAATATATAAATATAAAAAAGTATTTTTATTAATGGATATTAACTGGGTTTCTAATTATTTTTTTATTTTTGTTTTTTAAGATTGGCACCTGAGCTAACATCTGTTGCCAATCTTCTTTTTTCCTCTTCTTCTTCTTCTCCCCAAAGCCCCCCAGTACACTGTTGTATATAGTTGTATATTCTAGTTGTAGGGCCTTCTGGTTGTGCTATGCAAGACACTGCCTCAGCATGGCTTGATGAGTGGTGCTAGGTCCGCGCTCAGGATCCGAACTGGGGAAACCCTGGGCGACTGAAGCAGAGCATGCAAACTTAACCACTCAGCCATGGGGCCAGTTTCTAATTATTAACTCTTAAAAATTACACTGCAATAAATATTATATGATCCTTTTTGTGTATGTTCAAGTATTCATTCAAGAGTTCATGATCACTGCTTCAGCATTGATAAGTCAAAATGTGTCTGCCCTTTACATTTTGATTTTTCCAAATTATTCTCCAAAAATGGTATATGAATTTACACTACCACAAAAGGTTTAACGGACTACCCATATTCTCAAACTCGTGCTGTCCAACATGGGAGCCACTAGCCACATGTAGTTGCTCTAATTTAGATTAAATAGAATTAAAAATTCAATTCTCGGTCATATTTTAAATAATCAATAATTGCATGTTGTTAGTGGCTACCATACCAGATGCCCACCACAGATATAGAACATTTCCATCATCACAATAAGTTCTATTGGACAGTGCCACCTCAAAATACAACCAACAGTGGATATTATAGATCTTTTATATTTTGGGCAATATGATAAATTTAAGAGGGTCTCATTTTAATTTTATGTTTTTATTCATATTCTAAGCATTTTCCAAGTGTTATTGATTATACTTCTTTTTCTTTCTTCTTCTTCTTCTTTTTTTTTTTTTTTGGTGAGGAAGATTGGCCTTGAGCTAACATTTGTGCCAATCTTCCTTTATTTTCTATGTGGGATGTCTCCATAGCATGGCTTGATGAACAGTGTATAGGCCCGTGCCCAGGACCTGAACCTGCAAACCCCAGGCTGCCGCCACAGAGCGCGCAAACTTAACTACTACACCACTGGGCCAGCTTCACTTATATTTCTTTTAAGAAGTGGCTGTTCACAGTCTTTCTCCATTTTTCGAAAGGATTGATTGACTGTTATTATTAATATGTAAGATAGTTACTGAATGACTCAATATATCTACGAGCTGCCATAGAAAAATAATTTAAATAATATTATGGTGACATTATTTGACCCATAGAAAGAGTTTTACTTCATAATAAATTATAAGTTATGTATCGATGGATCAAATAATTTTCTAAGGATTCTAGATTGCCAAGACTTGATTATAAACTTGTGATTATGAATAGAAACTAATTAAACTGCTTTTCTTGATCAAGAATTAAATACATCTCGTTCATCTTAAGCAAGCCCAGCTTTATCCCCAGTTTTCCATAACTTGGGAGGTTTTACTGAATTGAAAGACAAGGAGACCGCATAAGTCCTCAAATGTCTGGAGAAGTACCCTATGATAAAGATGATGTTCTAAAACTCTCTCCCTCAAAATACAAATAAGAGCGTAGCTCTGTCTGGTGAAGATATAAAACTATAGGAGAAATCAAACTTTGAGGTTTTGTTTGTTTGTTTATTCATACAACAAACCTTTACTGAACTCTACTATGTAGTATTTCTAGTAAAATATCAACAAAATAAGGCGGGGCCTCTGCCCTTGGGCAGGTCATAGTTCAGGAGGTGAGACGCGCAAACTTCAGACTGCTCCCAGCTGGCCGTGAATGGCTGCGGCTAAAATACATACAAACATACATTTTTTCCTCTCCAGAAAGGAATTTCTGCCTCTTTCCCTTCTGTCAGCACTGTCCCTTGTTGTGGGGGTTCTTTTCACCCAGTTTGCAGTTCTCTCAGGGGTAACTGTTCCAAGAGTAGCCGTAGGTTTGTCACGTCCGTGGGAGGAGGTGAGTTCAGAGTCCTGTTCCGCCGCCGTCTTCTCAGCAATCTCTCTGAATGACGTTTTTAATACTTTAGTGGTAATGATTCGAATTTTGGGAAGAATTACTAACAGCTGCCAGAAGACAACAAATAAGAATTTCCACATTTCTATAGTACTTTATAATCTCCAAAGAATTTTCACTTAAATCACTGTTGAGCCACAATAAACTCAAGATGACAATTAAAGTTTGGGGAAAGCTTGAAAGTGCAAAGTTAGAAGGTTGACAGTTTAGGTTACAGAAGATAGAAGACCCTTTCTTGAAATCTTATCCTGGCCGGTGTGTAAGACACAGAGGCTTGTTCTAATTGGTTCTGATGGTCCTCAACAGAGGCATTGTCACCCAAGATGTCAAGCAGTGACTGAGAAAGCAGTGTGGTCTGAAGGCTAGAAAAACACCAGAACGGGGGCACAGCCAAGGAAGTCAGAAGAGATGAAAAATGAGCCAATGTTTGAGATGAAAGTCCAAACCTGGCAATCAGAAAGAATGGACAGTATAATCGAACACGGAAGCTATAAAGGTTCTTAGACCTGTAAAATAATAATGGTAGTCATGATTTTGATGCTGCTGCTGCTGCTGATGATGATATCCACCTATGCAATGTAGCCACACTTCACAATAATCTCATTAAAAATACATTAGCTTTGTCATTTTGCAAAAACTAGCTCAGAGAGGTGTAATAAATTGCCAAAATCTAGTTTGGAACAGAGTGGTGATTCTAATCAAAATCTTTTAACTTGAAGTTCTTTGCTCTCCTGCCTCTGGAGGAGTAAAGTAGCCAGATGATCAGTCTGTATCGTTAGGCACAAGTGAAATGAGTGGCAAGACTGTCCTTAAATAAGACAATATGCAAGTTTCCAGACACTGTAGGCAAGTAGTTCCGAACTCCCTTTGGTGGACTGAAAAAAACGTGGGTTAATCTGCAGAAGAGAAGGAAAAAGCCCGTATATTCTAGGCCATGGCTTCTGTGGAGAGAAACCCTGTTCTTCACTTAAGAACTTTTCAAGAGGCAGAATATTTGGTGCTTTGTGTAAGGACTAGAAGCTTCTATATAGGGGTGATCTAATTACCCCGCCATGTCAAGGATGAGTTTATCCCCAGCCTCTCCATTAAACTCACCTTGCCACTGCTTGGCCTTTGCTCCCCTCACTTCAAGTCCCCCAGCAGTGCCTGGTCATGTGTCCTTTTCATCCTTCTGGTTTCCACCAGAATGAAAAGGGAAACTTGGGGACATATGCAGGAGGAAGAATAATTTGATCCTACCAAAGGGGAACCGAGGACGTCCAGCGTTGTGGTAACAACAATCAGGGAAAACCTGCAACAGAGAGCGGTGCCCGTATTTGCGGTGGGACTGGAGGTCTACCCTGGCGCTGGGATGGCATCTCTCACTAGTGTTGCTTGACGTCCTCACTAACAGTCTGCCACTTCAGTCCCTGCTGTGAACCGAATACTTCATCTTCTCTGAATTTTCTCAAACGTAAATTTAAGATAAGGATACATAGCTGGATTTTTGGAGGATTAAATGTGATGATTATGTAATCATTAATCAAGTTCCTGAATTGAAAGAGGCAATTTAAAAGGAGGGTTTTTTTCTAAGTGGTAGTGAATCATACCCTCCTTACAAAATCTCTCTGAACCTATGTTCTCCTTGGTAAACTAAGGATACTAATCCTGTACTGCTATTGTGAGAATTAAAACAGGTGGATGTGCAAAGTGCTTGGCTCCTAGGAGGCAAACAAGAAGTCAGAGGTGTCCGTGTCATTGTTTCCCTTTTAGGCTCTGCCTGTGTTAGACCATTAACTGAGAAAGATCCATTGCAGATCCATCAACTGAGAAAGGGTACATATATTCTAAATGCCCAACTATAGGGAGCAATTATGTACATCTTGAGTCTTCTCTTTGATGGAATATTCAAATAATATTAAATTAGGTAATAAAATGTGGTTAGCAAAATAATAGCAGGTATGAGTCCTATGCTACAGTGAAGAAAAACACGTATGCACACAGAGTCTGCTAGCTCTATGAGAGCAGGGACATGAGCGTGTGTGTGTGTGTGTGTGTGTGTGTGTGTGTGTGTGTAGTTGTCCAGCCAAACACATAGCACAGATAAAGTACTCAAATAATATATGCAGGGGGAGAAAGGAACATAGAAAAATAAAAACAATTGTCCTAAATGAATTAAGGTTGACATTTTGCTTTAAACAATTTCCCTCTGGAGTTTACAATAAAAAAATGTAGGTGATAAAAATCATAACCTTCTGGAATATTAGAGATAGTCCACATTTAGTACATCACAGTGGGTCCATCTCAGCCTCCCCCAGCCCTCCGCCGCAAAGCAATCATTGTTAAGAGTTTTCTGCTTATCTCAGACAGTTTATTTCTCTGCATGTACAAACACGAAATTACACGTATTCTTTTACCAAGTAACTTGTTTTCATATCATGCATCATGGCCACCTTTCCATGTCTGTATTTGAAGCTCTATTTTATTCTTTTTTGAACAGCTCCAAAAATATTCCATAGTATGGATTTTCCTTAATTTACTTACCACTCTCCTGTTACTCACCATTTCCCTATTATACACAATGCTAAAATGAACCCATAACCCTGCACTTGCAGAGTCAAAGCACTACATGTATTTAAAATGTTTATTGATATGGTCAAATTGCTCTTTAGAAAGGCTATTTTTAGTGTTGTGCCCATCAATACTACAGCAAAGTACCTATTTTCCCATATCTTCACCCAAAGTGGATATGGTCAGTCTATTTATTACATTTTTATCAATCTTATTAGCAAAAATTAATCTCATTTTAATATGCATTTTGAATTAATTGGTCAGAATTAAACTATTTTTTGTTTTATTTAAACTGATAAGTCATATCCCTGGTTCATTTTTCTATTGGATTTTCTTTAATTATTCATGATGAATGCTTATTTTTTCAAAAGCAAGAATGCAATGCAATCACTGAAGAGCCCTGTTACATTAAAGTCTTTTTCCTGGGAGAAAGCACGCATTTACAGCTGGACAGAGAAGAAAATTCCTGAGGGAAGGAGCAAGGGTGAGAATTCAAACTTGACAACTGTGGCAGAGCAGCTTTGCCCTTCTCCCTTCCCCACAAGCAGAGAAAACCCTCTGTTCATGAAAACAGCTCTCTTAGCCAAAAAACAGAATGATGAGGATTAGACGGGGCTCTCAGTTTTCTACTGGGCAAGGAAGCTTCTACCAAGGCTTCAGACGCTTCAGGCTGCACACATGTCAGTTCATCCTTTCAATAGGTGATTGCTGGTTCATGGGACTAGAGCAGGAGAAAACAGACGTGGTCACTGCCTTTCCTGAGCTTACAGTAAAGTGGGAGGGAAAGACAATTCAAATTCTTCTTCCCCTTCTTCTTTTTCTTCAGTGGAGGTTGGGGAATAAGGGCAGGTGGATAAATGAGGGGCGGCGTTGACAGGGATGAATACACAGACTGATAAATTTTGGGAAACTCTTGTTGGAATGGGACAAGATGCAGGGCTGGTGAACACATGTGGGTTATTACGTAGCAAACCTAACAATGGTAAAACAGTTCCTAAATTATTAGTCTTTTGCCTAGTTAATCTTTTATTGTTAATTATTTAGTCAAGTTAATAAAAAACAGTTCCTGCATTGTTTTCCTCTTATCTGGTTAAGTTTTCTTTGGGTGAAACCTCCCTTGCTCTCCTCACCCCATTCCAGAGATGCTGATGTTTGCAGTCAAGGAGTAGACAATTTTTACAAGTATTAATCTATTCAGCTGTAGTAACTTGTCAGAAAAACTAGTGGATGCTTGGTGCTTTCCGTGTTTCAAGAAATAAGTCTATTTCTGTCTATCCCTAAAAATGTGAAATATTCTTAAATGTTTTCTAAATCCTCAACTAACATAAATTCCTAAATTTAAAACTGTGATTTCAGCATATCGAAACTAAAAGAATAAACAGTCCAATTCTCCACTTTTATAGAGAAGAAAGCAAGATGCAAAAGATTTAAAACGCTTTCCCTTATAAAAATATTCTACTTCTTTCTTTCAAGTCTTCTTTCGAACAAGAAAAGCTGAAGCAAAAGAGAAAGATAATCACAAGGGAAATTAGTACTGGGTGTGGGTGGCGTGTGTATTCTGACAGGGCACATGAGCGTGTTAGCAGCAGCTACAGAAACCATTTCTGCTTCGTGTAGGGCCACCCCAGTGTCAGTTCTCTTGGATCACCACCCCACCTTGCAGAGTCTCTCAGCCCCTCTCACATCCACACCACCCCCCTGTGAGCTATGGCATCTATTTGGGTAGCAGTTGCTCTCGCTCCAAAACAAAGGAAGTTCAGAATGACTCTACTCATCAAAAGGTGACAGATCTTGTCTTGTGGTTTTGTGAGCTCTGCCAAACCGTTTAGCTTCTTGACTTTGAAACTTTCTCTAATGACAGAGATATTTTTTAAATAATATAAATGCTTCTTGAGCTGGTACAGTTTCTCAAGGGATAATTTGCAGAGGGAAGTAGAAGCTCACAATAATGTTAGACTTTTCAGGTCTTGCAGAATGGGAAACTTTCCTTTTATTTTTATACAATATAACATTGGGTGCATAACACATGTGGCATAATGAAAGAGCTTGGGGATTGGACATTGACCTAGGTTGAATGTTGACGCCACTATTTACAAACTGGACTGTCTGCAAGGTGGGAACACTCACTGTTATACTTAACTTGGGTTTTTATGAGGACCGTGTCTTTTAAAAGTTAATGCAAAATATCTGAAATAGTAGGTGCTCTCCTCTCTGTGCTAAAATCCAAATAACCAAATTTCAAATGTTTGGAATTTTGGTAAGTGTTATATAATGGAATTATCATTCCTAAATCTAATCCAGAGACTTTCATGATTACAAAATACTCTTTCCTGATTATTCTAAGCCACATTTGGTTAACACAGAACAATTAAGTCAAGGCAGACCCAGTGAGGCACTGTTACTTGCCCAAGATCCCCAGGTAGATAGTAGTTAAGTTTGGCCTGAAATCCAATTTTCCTGATTCCTGGGCAAAGAAACCCAAAAGCTGCTTCTCAAAGATGATGTGCAGTAGTCTTTTCAACCTTTTCTAATATAAAATAACCACTTTACATAATTTTTTAAAATGTCATCGACAGCCTCCATTTCACCTCTATCTTACTAGCACTACTTTCGATTTAGTTGCTAAAGAATATACACTTTGACTAAATATTTCTATAAATTTCCTTCTGTAAATTTGCATCTTACTAATCACAACAGGGCCCATTAACACACACATATGAAGGAGAGCCATGCATAAGAATATGAGGCGTATTACCTATTTACATGTATTTTGATGGATTCTGCTCCCTGTACCCCATAGAACAGCTTCATATGGTCTGTATTTGGAAATCCTGGATATATAGTTCTTCATTTTTTTCTGTTTTTTGTTGTTGTTGTTGTTGTTTGCATGTCACTCTTTTCTTCTCAAAAGAACCTGAATTTCTTAAAGGCAGGGAGGGCAGTTTCTTGGAAAAAATATGAAGAAGTCTGATGTTTCTATGGTTCCATTTCCCCTTTCCTCATCTCCAGCTCACAGGAAGCCCCCCACACTGAGAGCCCTCCTGCTCTCACATTGTCTCTGGGCTTTATCCAAATCTGAAGCCCTTGTCACCTCTTTTTCTAGTGTCACTAAGGGCTTGTGTGGGAAAAATCATCTTAGCCAACTGGGAAGTTAGAGGGGAGTTTTAAATTTTATTGGCAGAGAGGTCATGATTTAGGCATATTTTGTTATGGTTCTCACTGGTGTCTGCATTTTAACGAGGTGAAATTCAATTCAATAACCATTTACTGAAGCCTATTGCAAGCCTGGATAGTGCTAGTAACAGCATCTCCCCAGCCCATGCCCGCCCCTAGAAGCATGCTCAGGGATGCAGACAAATAAATGAATTAAGTGAACCTGTTCATTTAGTAAGGTGGTAGAAGCAGGGAAATATAAAGTTGTACAGTTGTACAGAAGAAGGAAGGATTAAGTACAGTTGGTATAATAGGGAGGGTTTGGAATTAATCATACTAGTGGAATAAAAGTGAAATTGCAGACACCAGTGATAAACTAGCAGGGATATTACTACCAAGAAGCTAAACTGTTTTCTGGTCACATGGAAGCTTCATGGAAGCAAAATAGGAACTTTCATGCTTCTTTGCCTAATTCTTTCCTCTGCCTAAGGTACCCTACTTAAGTCACTCTCTCTCTCTCTCTTAATTATAACCTGCCACCATCAAGGACTAGCTAGAACCTCATCTCCTCTGATTTAGGTCCCTTCCTTATCTTTAGGAGAATTGATGGTCCCTCCCTTTAGGCTCTCCTCACACATCCCTTATCAGATAATTCTGTGTATTAGCGCCCTCACCACCCAGTTTAATAGTAAAACCCTTTACATTTCTATTGTAGAACTCACAGTTTATAAAGTACTTGCACATATGTTATCACATGTGATCCTAATAGCAGCTCTTTAAAGTAAAAATTGTCTTTGTTTTATAATGAGACTATCTAAACCTCAGAGAAATTTCTCAAGATAATACACCTAGTAAACGGATGCCAATGTTTGGTCTTCTAATGCTGGTGTTCTTTCCACAATAGAACAACAAGATCATATTCTTTGTATGACATCTTACAAATTGAGAAAATCATACAAAAGTCTGAATGGAGAAAATAATGAGCTGCTGGTTTTTCAACTTTCTAGTTTCCTTGCCTAGTCTTATGTGTTTAAGTTTCCAGTAATCTTTATTTCTCACGTCTTGTTAACATCTGTCTCCAAAACCACAGCTCTGTTTTTGTTTTAGAAATAGTCTGTGGAATTAACATTTGCATAGAAAAAAACTACTTGAATTTTATGTTAAAATCTATAGAGGTCTCGAGCACAGATAATGTACTAGATCAGTTGACTTGATAAACTTTACTATTGAGATTATAACTGGACAAGTTCCTTCAAATAAAGTGATTTGAATTTGTTTTTATTCGCTAAACTGTGGGCTGGTTTTTCCCCTACGTATGGAATAATAAACTCACAGAATTTAAAGTAGACTAGAGTTTAGATAGCCAACTAGTCTTGAACTGTCATTTGATAGAAACTGGAGTCCAGACATGTTGTTATAGCTAATTAGTGCAGAAACTTCCCTAGATTAGCTAATACCAGGGGGGAGGAAAAGTCTGAGTCATTATGCATCCAACCTTCTATTTTTCATCTAACTATGAATATCGTGTGCTTGTTATAATAATCCTTGCTAAAACAACATTAAGAATTATTAGCAGTAAAAATAATAAAATTAGGGGCTTTGGGGAGACAATTCTTTATGGCATTTCTACATATCTTGTGATAGACTATCTTCTCAAGCTTGTTCCCATAACAAAAAGCCTTGGAAGCAAGAAATAGTGTCTTTCCAGGGGTCAAAGGACAGGTTTGTTTGCTGACTAGGAGAGTAAGGATGAAATGTTTCCCTATTCTTCCTGGAGACATTCCAGATAATAAAGATAATATCTTTCTCTGGCTCATTTGCCAGTAATCCCTCTGTAAGATCAGGATGTCCTCATCTGAGAGTTCCTCAGTGGTGATCCAGATCCAGAGTGTGAGCCATGTCTGTCTGGGCTCATCCCTGTATTGCCTCCTGCCCCTTTCTTTTAATATTATACAATAAATTTGTAATATAAATGTTTTCTCATATTATTACAAACTCTTCATTAACAGACTTTCATTAGCTGTATATGTCTCCTAATTTGCACACACCATATTTTTGCTCATTCCTGTAGAGTTAGATATTTATTTTTTTCTGAATTTTCTCTATTACAAATACACTTTAAGGAATATCTTTGTTCTTCAATTTTTCCTCTACTTCGTATGATTTTTAATAGGATATATAGCCAGATGTAAAATTGTTGAATCAAAGGTTAGAAATATCTTTTGAGATTCTTATTTCATATTACCAAAATTCTTTCCAAAAAGTTTGAACCTCTGTATGTTCTCACTAGCCATGTCACAATGTATTTTCATAGCTATCTTTCACTTCTTCCCCGTCACTCATAGTTAGCTATTTTGAACGTTTCACACTTCCTCAAATTCCTCCAACCTTTACATGTGTTCTTCTCTTTACTTAGCATGCTGTTGACACATACAACACTTACCCTGCAGATCTCAGTTTAAATATTATTTTCTTAGAGAGTTCTTCCCTGACCTCCCAAACTACCATACATTACCATTATATCTGATAGTTACCTTTGTGACACTCATCCACATGTAACTGTTTCATGTTTTTATTCCCAGCTTGAATTTAAGCTCCAGGAAAGCAGAGATCTCATTTGGCATGTTCTTCAATGAATCCCTAGATTCAAGCTAGAATAGAGCTTTACACATAGTAAGCACTTAATAAATAATTTCTTGAATCAATTTATCTTTTTCAAATTTTATAACAATCTAGTGAGGTAGATAGGGCAATTATTTCTCATTTGACAAGGGAGGAATCACAGGGCTAGTTTGAATTGATCTCCTCAAGGTCACCACGTGAGTTTGTGGCGGAGATATAATTATAACTCAGCTTTCCTGGCTCCTAGCAGATATTTTCTCCCATACGATCAATGCTTCAGTAAATTTTTGAATATTTGTATCACTAAAATTAATATATTTTTACGGATGGAGTCTTAATTAGGGATAATCATAGAGATTCTCTAAACACATTATAGTCTCTGTCTGTAGAGATAATATGTCAGACTCAATTATTTCCCTATTAATGGATTCAATTGAGCCAAATCAAGAATTACAACTATAGAGAGAACAATTATTTTCCTTGTCTTCTAGGGAACTATGTTGAACTTAACGTTGTACAGGAAATGAGATCATACTTTTGTTTTGACTTTCAGACATGTCCTGTGAATCGCGTTCAGATGAATTTTTTCATTAGCTCTTGCAGTTATGCAACAGGTCTGATGCCTACAACATAAGTTTTTCAAAGAAAAATCAATAAAGAAATTCATGCATGGCACAATAATTTCTATTTATTCCTATTTATTTAGGTTCTAAGCAACTAGAAATTTCAAATTGTGGTAATGTGCCTGTATCCTTTTACAAGGAGAGGCAAATGATAAATAACTTGATATGAGAAAGGTATTTTGTAAAGCAACTCTCAGTATGTGTCATATTGTGGTATAATGGAACTGAGAATGTTCAAGATGCTACTCAATCAATATCATAGAACCACAAAATATGAACCAACGCTTATTGTAACGTCCATCAGGAGTGGCCATGCTGCAGTTTCAGGTAGCCCTCAGTTCTCTAGAGGATTTTGGGACTGTGAACTCCAGGTTTCTGACCAATTTCCTAAAGAACTTGGCGTCTTTGCCCTGAGCACAAGAAATAGGACACCAATTTAGCATATGGTCCTGGAAGTGGAAGCCAAAGTTGGTCATGACTTAGGGATAGTTGAAGCAAAAATTTATTCATTAAATTTTAGACCAAAAATTTCTTCTTCCTGGCTTTCGTCATATCATTATCTTTCTTGATCCTCATTCTGATTCTCTTAATTTTTCCTTCAGGAAGTCCTTTTCTTTGGCTATCCTTTAAATGTTGGTGATTGTTAAGTTGTCTTCAGTCTCTTCCCCCTACTTTCTCCCTGGATTCTATGGGCTTGCTCTTGGCGATCCTCTCTAATCCTATAATGTTAGCTCATTTATTTGGTGATGACTAATAAAAATTGTATTCATCCAACACCTAAAGTAGTCTGAACACCTTGTAGCTACTCTCACTGCCTGCCTATGCCTTGAACAGAATAGATGCCCAAGAAATATCTGTTGAATGACAGAATGTCCCCTCTCGAATCCTACAGCAATACCTCCACCTTATTACTAGACATCTCCACTCTGATATCTCACAGGTACTTCAAATACAGTAAGGCAGTGTGGTAGAGTGGAAAGAAATGGGCATTGGGAATCAGATATACTGTGGGAATCAGCCAAACTTTCTAGCTCAGCCACTTAATTTTATGACATTTAGCTAGGTACTTAATCTCTCTGTTCCAAACACTTTTTCACTCCTAAAATGAAATAAATAATACCTACCTTATAGTGCAGCTGTAGAGATTAGACAGTATGCTTATGTACGTAGTATCGACACATATTAGACCTTCAATAAATGTAATTGTAATCATAAGAAGGAATTATACCGGCACATTGTGCCTGTCTCCATGCTTTCACTTTTAATTCAATTTCTTTATTACTCTTAGTTTACTACTAATACTCTTGTCAGTATTCTGTAGCCTACATTGGTGAGAGGGTCTGCTAAAATCATAAAAGTCAGGAAGGAAAAAACTATATTAGAAATTAAAAGCCTAAAGCACCTAACAGAGTGTGAGTTTGCATTCCAAGTATTTGTTTCCACTAAACTCAATCTTAACTAGGTCTTGGAACAAGACAACACCTGGGACTGGTTAGCTAGCAAGTCTTAGAGGGTACTTTTGAGGCTGCAGGCTTAGGTAGAATTTCCAGAGGAGAGGGTTATTGCAGGACATCTAAGAATAGGCAAAAAGCATATATTTCAAAGAAGATATAATATACTTACATGGAAATGTACCAAATAACAAAGCAATCAAAATATTAAGAACAAATGAATTGATAACTGAGAATTTTACTGGAATGAAGTCACACTGAAATATTTCAATCACTCTTTCAGAATTGAAAGATGTAATAGACAAAAATAAAGCACAGCCATAGAGAATCAATTCAATCACTGAGTGTATATCAACATTCTTTTGAGTAGAGAACACATAATGTTCATGTGTTAATTTTATAAAGCTCAGCCATAGATTTGGCCACAAAGAAATTTTTAATAAAATTTAAATGCTGATATTTTATAGGCCACATTCTCCAAACATAATCTAATAAAATAAAAAAATCAATGAAATAAAAACTTAATTACCTAAAATAAGAAATAGACTCCCAAATAACCTATGGAATCAACTGGAAACCAAAGCTAACTTATAAACTATTTAAATTACAAAGAAAAAAAGTGCTTCATACAATAACTCATGGGATACAGGTAAAGCCCATCTCAGAAGAAAAATGCAAGCTTAATACACCTTCATTATTAAACGAAAAGACTGAAAATGAGGAGCCAAGAACTCGTGTTGATAAATGAAGAAAAGAAGAACAAAAGGAACCAAACAAAGTAGGAAGAAAAAATTATTCCAAGTAAAAGATGAAATTATCTTATTCAAAAATAAACAAAAATATTAGGGTGGATAAATATATCTAAAGTTGGTTCTTTGAAAATAGTGTTCAAAGTTTAAATCCATCAATGCTCCAGTAAGTTAAAAAAAAAAAAATGCAAGGGGAGGAAGGTAGCAAAAGCATACAATTTTGAAAGTGAGAAAAAATTTTAAAACAAATAAAGTGATCTTAAAATTCATATGGAGGGGAAAAATATACCTGAGAAGAGCTGAGAAAAATATGAAAAAGAAGAACAGGAAGCGAACTTGCTTTAAAGTCAATCAGTATAACAAAACAAAACAAAATATTCCAGTATTTATGGGAACTGAGTATATTCAAATTTGGTTTTTAAATTTAGATGAAATAAGGTTTATTTAATATACAGTGCTGATTGGCTAAATGAAAAAGATAACTGAACCCCTATATCACACTACATACAAAAATAGACCTTAGGCGCTTCAGAGACACAAAGCTAAAATGAAATAATTATTTAAAATATTTCAACCAATTTTAAACAACTAAAAATATTTAAATTTAAAATATTTAAAACAACTCAGGGAAGAAAGGAGGTTTGCAGGAAGAGGGTACGGTGGGGGTGGGTAGAAGTCTACTGGCTTTGCTAGGCCTGTTGGGGACTTTAATCTTGCAACGTCTATTTGACCCAGCAATTCGTTCCTGTCACTTTCCCCTAGAAAATAAAGCAGCTGTAGGAAGGATATATGGTCAAAAATTCTTACTGAAACAGTGTCTGCAGTGGCAAAAAATACTAGTGATATAATACCTGGAAACAACCCAAATGCCCATTTAATAACAGTTAAATAGATTGTTACATGCCTTAAGTACCATGCAGCTATTTTCCCTAAATGAATTCAATTTCATGATGTGAAGAGATCTCTCTAATGCATTTTGAAGAATGAAAGAATTTCATTAAGAAGGAAACCAGATTGATGAGAGTGACAGAAAGAATGAAAATCAGGTTGAGGAGAAATGTATAGAGTATGTTCCCATTTCATGAAAATGAACTCCAAAATACATACACAGCTGGCACTTCTATGATGCTTACTCTGTAACAGCATTGTTCTAAGCATCTCACCTATTAACTCATTCAAAACCTTGTTATAGACTTTTGAAGTAGGTATTATTGTTATCTCAGTTTTACTGATGAGGAAACTGAGTCAGAGAAGATAAATAGCTTTCCTACGGTCACACATGCTTCTAACGCATCTTTGTAAATGGCTAGGTAAATTCAGTATACAGACCAGGGAGTGCACGGAGATTACCTTGCTTGGCAGGTGTGGGTGGGAAGGAAAGGGGGAGGTAGGATTAAAAAAACCTGGAGCCCAATGGAAAATATACTTGGTGTAATTTTAAGTAAAATGTATTGAATTTTATATCTCATCATATAATAAAACCTTAAATATGGTTAACTAGAAGGGAAAAAGGCAAGGAGTAGGAACAAATGAAAATAATGATACGTTTTTGGGCTTTTTTCCTCAGAGTTCTGTTACCTTAATTGTCTCTGCACTAAAGTTATTTATTTATGTATTTAAAGATCTACCTACCTATTTATTTATTTTTAAATTCTGAATATACTAGGAGTTGTTTAAAAAAGGAGAGGAATGGAACAAACTAAAAAAAAAAAAAAACAGACTCATAGGTACAGAGAACAAACTGGTGGTTGCCAGGGGGGAGGGGGTTGGGGGATGGGGGAAATAAGTGAAGGGGATCAAGAGGTACAAACTTCCAGTTGTAAAATAAATAAGTCATGGGGATGTAATACACAGCTTAGGGAAAATAGTCAATAATATTGTAATAACTTTGCATGGTGACAGACGGTTACTAACCTATTGTGGTGGTCATTTCGTAATGTATATAAATGTCAAATCAGTAAGTTTTACACCTGTAACGAACATAATATTGTATATCAATCCTCCTTCAATTAAAAACTGAATAAATAGGGGCTGGTCCCGTGGCCGAGTGGTTAAGTTCGTGCGCTCCGCTGCAGGCCGCCCAGTGTTTCGTTGGTTCGAATCCTGGGCGCGGACATGGCACTGCTCATCAAACCACGCTGAGGCAGCGTCCCACATACCACAACTAGAAGAACCCACAAAGAAGAATATACAACTATGTACCGGGGGCTTTGGGGAGAAAAAGGAAAAAATAAAATCTTTAAAAAAAAAAAAACTGAATAAATAAATGCAAAAATATAAAAATAAAAAAGAGGAGGAATGCATGCATTAGCTTGATCTTTTTTACTTAAATAATAAGTAATAATAAATAAGTCAACTTTATTTAACAAAATGAAATATTTTAAATGTTCCCATCTCATTACCTGGGTAAGTTATCTGATTCTTGGAAAAGGAATGCACTTTCTCAACTTGGAGAAACTGATAGTCTTGACCTTTAAACCAGTCCCCCGGTCTAGTTTTGTTCTCGTCATGCCAAGACTACAGTTTTGCTACATTAGCCAAGTTACCTAGTTTGACTTCCTGTTTCCCTCTCAGCAATAATCTATAGAAAGTAGGGAAGTCAAATCAAACCACAAAACTTTGAAAAATAAAATGCTGAGACATGGCTTAGCCTTCCTATTGCCCAACATGCCTTTATACTGGACTTCAGAATAGGAAGTCAAATATTTAGGAAGTAGTCGGGGTCAACTTCCAAACGAATCCACACAGGTACATGAACTTAAAATCCAGATGTTACTGGGGCTGGTAAGTTGGTCCCTTATGCTAACTGAATATCTCTGAAAGTGAAATGTAAAAATTTATTTAGTCATCTAGTGACACAAATGTTTGCCCAGTGAAAATTTGCTCCTAATAAACCTGATTCTTAAAACTCGAGAGTAAGGAGTTTCAATTAACATTTATTTCTTGAGCACCTACTATGTTGTGAGATACAGTGGCGAACAAGACAGACAAGGCCCAAGCCTCATAGAGCTTATGTTCCCGTGGGGCAGATACATAATAAACAAGAAAATGCAATAATTATAGGCTGTTTTAATTGTCTGTAGAAATAAACAGGCTGTAAAATTGAATAGCTGGAGAAGGCCACTTCAGAGAACATGGCTAGAGGAGGCCTCTCTGAGGAGGTGAAATATTTATCAGGGAGAATTTCATAAACAGGGAGAATGAGCAGTCACGTGAAAAACTGGACGAATTATTTCAGGCAGACAAGATAGCAAAGGGCAAACATAAGGAAGAGAAGGAATGTGGAGGGTTTGAGGATCAAACAGAAGGCAAGCGTTTCTGGGACAGAGAACAACGGAAGAATGAAGGGCTGGGTGGGGCAGATCAGGCAGGGTCTTACAGGATGTTATTCAAAGATGATGAAAAGGTAACCTGTTGGGAAGTATTTAGCTTCGCAATATAGGGAGTAACTTGATCTGATTTACATGTAAATAAAACCTCGCAGTGGTGAGGGTAGACTCACTATGATGCACTGGCTGATCAGATCAGGGGCCTGGGCGAAGAAAGAGTCAAGGACGACACTTAGGTTCCTGGCTTGGACACTCAATTCAAGAAAAAGTGGATGAAATTGGAAGGTAATTGCAGTTGTCCAGCAAGAAATGATGGCATATTGGACCACAGTGGTGTTGATAGCAAGAAACACAAAGTAGACAAAATCATTAAATTTGTTGACTCCTTAGGGTTGTTCTTATTCTGTGGGGCCTATGGAATAATCCTAGTCTATTAGTATAAAATAATGCATCTCAAAATTTTCATACGAAAAACTTGGCGTAGAAGGAAATAGTGAAGTGAGAATGGGATCAAATAGTAGAGACTATCTCAGTCATTCACAGGTCCACAGCTGCCTCAACACACATCGTCTGTCCAGTTCACGTGTCAAACCCTTCTTTCTCTTAATTTTATATCTGACGGCATCAATAAGTAGACAAAACTTCACTTTCTTAATTCCATTCTAACAATCTAACTTAAAACAGGAAGTCTTTTTGTTGGTGATCAGATCTATATTCACTAGCAGTGGAAAAGTTACTTAGCCTTTCTGAGTCTCTGTTGCCTTATCTGTAAAATGGGAGTAATAACACCTGAGAGATTACTATCAGACTGAAATAATGTGTGACTGTACGCTGCCATTGATAATAAGCTATTCAAATAGAAAGCATAATTATTATTTTTCTAACTTCATAAGCTCGTATTCCATCAAATTCAAGGATGTCCACCTCTTATTTTGATTTCTTAACTGAATAAACCTGGAATATTCCTACCTCTGATATACAATAATGACATTAGTGACCCACAATTAGTAGGGAATGCGCTGTGAGTGATTTTTCCATTCTTAGAACTGTATCTGGGCTCATATAACCATACTCTCTGCTGGTCCCTATTCACCTTGTCTACCAAGTAGACATTTTTGAAATAGGTGACAGTGAAAGAATCTCAGGTGGAAAATTATTCTATTGAAGTTCTCAGAATGTGGTCTAAGGAAACATGGGTCCATGAGTCTCCTTCAGGAGTTCACAAGGTTCTTCCTTTGTCAAGTACATATCAGCATAATGCTGGGTTTTCTTCATGTTCTTCAACTAAAACAACACATCGCAACAGATGAAATGCGGAAGCAGATAAGATAATATAGCGCTCTTCCGTTAAGCCAGGCGTTAAAGAGTTTGCAAAACTGTAAAACAATGTTACTTTTCTCACTAATTTTTTTTAAAATATAGCTATATTTTTAAAAAATGTGTTACTTTTATTGTTATTAAATAGGTCAATACTTATTTTTTTTTTACTTTTAATTTCTAATAGGGGTAAATATTGCCAGATATAATCCACATAAACAAAAGATCTTTGGAGTCTTGATGAGAATGCCAATGGGTTCTAAGAACAAAAAGTTTGAGAAACACTGGTATAGTGCAATCAACCAACCTGGACAGCATTACTAAGTGACTGATTTCATCCAGGGTAAGCTCTAAGCAGCTGAGTTTTCACTCACAGAAAGCTAATTATTTTTTTCTTTCCTTCCTGCTTATCTTCTTGCCTTCTTGCCTTTCTTTTTCTTTTTTTTTTCCATGAGAAAGACTGGCCCTGAGCTAACATCTTTTGCTAATTTTCCTCTTTTTGCTTGAGGATGATTATCGCTGAGCTAACATCTGTGCCAATCTTCCTCTATTTTATGTGGGATGGTGCCACAACACAGCTTGACAAGCGGTGCTAGATCTGCACCCGGGATCTGAACCTGTGAACCCTGGGCTGCTGAAGTGCAGTGCGTGAACTTAACCACGAAGCCACCGGGCCGGACCTACTTTCCTTTCTTTGATAAATTTTATTGACAGGACGAATGAGTAAATATCGGCCAGACTCTGTCAAAAACCTTAAGGTACAGAAATAACACAGTCTTGCTATCAAGGAGCATGGATCCTAGTGAAAAAGGCAGTCAATCAGATCATTGCAGTAAATTTGAAAGCAGGAACATGAGGTCACAGAAGACAGAGTTTTGACATCTGCCTAGGAGATTCAGAAGTACTGAACCAGACTTCAGGACTTAGCACATCACAAGACCTCAACAAATGTTCCAGTGTCCTTTTTGCACTTGTGGATCAACCCCTAATTTCAAACAGAAGTTGCCATGGTGGTGCGTGCACCGCTCCAATTTCTCTTCAAGAGAGAACTGATGGTAGGAGTGCATTTTGCTGCCAGCCCCCAGCTGTCATGACTTCAGGGTCCACCTCAGCTTTCCAGTTAACGGCAATGACTAAGCGCAGCATAGACCTGGGGCCTGGCCATTTCTGCTCAAGCCAGACTCCTCTATGGGTGTCATTGCACCAGAGTTCCCTACTGACCAGCTGAATCTAAATCAGGGTTGTAGTCCTCAGTCTCTTTCTCTCCAGTCCTCCTTCCTTCCTTTCACAGACGTCAGAACTACATCGCAGTCATAGGCTTTCCCTTCTTATTCCTCTTTCCTCTCCACTTCCGCTTTCATAGGCATCATTCCCTAATAAATTCCCTGAACCTCAGTTTTGTCTCCAATAAACTGGAAATTAGGTAACATCTTCATACAATTGTGTGATAATTAAATGAGCTAATATAAGTGAATTATCTTGTTAAAATGTAAAGTCCTAAATAAATAAGATTATTATGGGTATTATTATGACTACCAATGACAGAAGTGTCTACAAAACCAAATAGCATTCTACAGTGATATGTCAAATTTTCCCTCTAAGAGCTTTCTAAGATCTGTTTTGATATGCATTCCAGAACGTTTCCAGTGGCTTTCAAACTTATTCACAAGGTAGGGAACATGGAAATCATGCTTTTTATCAAATACAATGAAATATAGATATATTTATGCCCATAATATTATTCATTAATTCAAAAAAATATTTGAGAACTTACTGTGTGTTGGAAATTATGGAGGGCAGCGGGATTACAATGGAGAACAGGATTTGGAACTGTCTAATTAATAAGGATAGTTTTCTAATAGAAATATACACAATAACAAATGTAGTCAGATCTCTGCAGATATATGCATTAACTCACTTAGTAGTCTCAAAACCAGATGAAGGGGGCCAGCCCAGTGGCGTAGTGGTTAAGTTTGCATGCACTGCTTTGGTAGCCAGGGGTTCACCAGTTCGGATCCTTAGCGTGGACCTAGCACCGCTCATCAAGCCATGCTGAGGTGGCGCCCCACACAGAAGAACTAGAAGCACCTACAACTAGGATATACAACTATGTACTGGGGCTTTGGGGAGAAAAAAAAAAAGATGAAGATTGGCAACAGATGTTAGCAAAGGGCCAATATTCCTCACCAAAAAGCACACCTTAAAAAAAAAAAAACGAAGTAGTCATAGGGTACATTTTATAGATGAGAAAACTTCCTCAAGGTCAAACAGCTGGTGAGGGGCTGGGCCGGGCTTCACACTCAGGCAGTGTGACTCAAGCCCTTGCTGTTAATCTCTCAGCCAGTGATTTTCAAACTGCAGCTTTCAGGATCTCCTGAAAGGGGACTGTTAAAACACAGATTGCTAGGACCTACCCAGACATTTTCTGATGAAATAGGTATGAGGTGGGGGTTAGGAATTTGCATTTCTAACAAATTCCAAGGAGATGTGGATGCTGCCGGTCCTCTTGGTTCTGGGGCCACACATCAAGAACTACTGCTAAGCCACACTGCCTCTTTATAAAGCTACTTATGACATGAGCCTAGCATCAAAATCTGGTTTGCATATAAACTTGCTCATGTTTCACTTCATTCTAAGATACAGGTTTCCCCACTATCTGAAAGTAGAGGGTTCCTACGAAACCTTTCCTAAGTCAAAATGGCGTAAAGTGAAGAAGCAATTACCATTAACTTATAAGGGAAAAACTTTTGAGTGTTTCCATACCCCAAAAATTACCTACCAAGATAAAGTGAGATGAAGCACAGATGCTCACAGACACAGTTCCAAGCCATGGCCACTTGATGCCAAGATGCTGAGTGTAGTTCCTGGGGAAGGAGAGTGGTGACCCCACTCTCACTGCTGGGGTGCGCGCTGCCTGTCTAACTGCTGAGTGCAAAACAAATGCTGAATGCTATTTTCACTTTTCACCTTTTTCCATAAAAGCAAAAATTCCCTCCACATTTCTTTCAGTTAGTGAAAACATGTGCTACTGTAGGTCTTTTGTAAAAGCAAGTGGCATAAAGCAAACTTTTGGATAGTCGGGGAAACCTGTATACCAAATTTTCAGGAATGCGACTTTCAGATAATCAACAGAGCGTTGTACTTTGTTCTGCTGGGAAGATGACCAAGAGTTGTCTGGCAACAACAACTGAGGTACGGTGGTTGAATGACCACCTGATAAGGTATTTGAGTTATAACTCATTGAAATAATTTCTGTTCTCAGAAGAAGGGTATCTGTCACTTTCATTGTGTTGAAGCAAACCATCCATAATTAATCTGTAAATCAAAACTGGGGTGAGTTTATTATGAGCCAGGCCTGAGGACTATAGCCTGGGGACTTCCTTCCCCAAGGAAGAAAGGACACCAAAGAAGTGGGGTGTACAGAGTGGTTATATACTATCTTGGAACAAAGAGCATACATCATATATGATAGGAATGTCCCTTTTATAATTGTCATGAGATTGCTTTGCTGGCACAGCAAATCAGTGGTCTCAAGGTGAGCACAGCAGGTTGGCAATTAATCCTTAGTTTCTAGTAAGAGATGCTTATCCTTAAGGAAACGCCAATATGAGGGAAGATACATCCCTATCTTTAAGGGCATCATTCTTGTCGTTGGGACATTGTAAATATTTAAAGCAGATGTACAATGCATGCTCAACAGGCCAGGTCAGGCACTTTAGAAAAACAAGGTCAGGTCAAATTAGTTTGTAACCAAATGGCTTCCTCATATACTCCAATATATCCTATTGCTTTTCATT
This sequence comes from Equus quagga, assembly GCF_021613505.1. Classification (NCBI taxonomy): domain Eukaryota; kingdom Metazoa; phylum Chordata; class Mammalia; order Perissodactyla; family Equidae; genus Equus; species Equus quagga. The sequence continues at coordinate 40,738,510 of NC_060280.1, read as the reverse complement.
TACTTATCAATTGTGATTCTATAGTTTTACATAGAATTGCAGAGAACAGGTATCTGAACGTCTCATTCTGTTTTTCAGTACATTCATACATGAGCATTTTAGACAATGGAATTTAGGTCTTTTTATTTGGAATTTATTTAAAATATTTTTTGTGTTCTTTTATTACATTTGGTATTTTTCTTTTTTATTAAGTGTGTAAGTAGCTTATACATGAATTTCAGTTCAGAATAGCAAAAGGTTTCTATAAAATATTTGTTATAAAAATAAAACTGGGTCTGGTCAGTTTGACAATCACTAATTAATTTTTCCTTCTGCTAATGGAGAGAGGTCTAGTGTTTTATTTTGAGAAAGAATACTTTGGGAATTATTGGATTAGTAGCAATAAACTAAATTGAAAATGAAGTTACCTGAGGTTTATTCCTGAATCTTACTAATTGGCAATGTGACATGCACTAAATTACTATTATCTTAGGATCTCCATTTCCCAATATTGAAATGAATCTATTAGACTAAGAGGTCTCCAAGATCCCTTTCTACTTATTCATTGAGTAAAGACTGTTTCAAACTTCCTTCACAGTTAAGTGTGCTACTTTGATCACAACCATTAAGGAAATTTCCAACTTGACTGTTCAACTCTTCAATATTGATGACCTAGTAAAAGTTTTAATGTTTTAACAACCAATGACATGCTTTCCCAGAAACTTAGGAAGGCAATGTTACTCCATCAGTGTCTCTCAACAGTAATTAGACGATGTCAGCAGTTAATTTTAAGCAAAGGGCTGTAAAACCTAGAAGTAGGGTGTTGGCCCCACCCTTGCCTTTGTCTTTTCTGCCTACATTAGAGAGCATTTTCACTTCTGAGCTTTCAAGGGCAGCTACTCTTGCCAAATCAAAACTGACTTTCAGGCCTAGAAACCAAAAGGTTATTAAGTGCATTTAACACCCCGGACACTTTCTGAGTGTTTTTAAGCCAGAATCTAGGGAGACAAAGGTGAATCATGTGAATTTGCTCCCTTTGAATGCTTGTAACCTGGTGGAAAATGTGGACATATAAATATTTATCATAACCAGTGAGATGAGTGCAAAACGCACGTGCCTTAGAGGGCAGGGGCACACGAAGGTCCGTCTTGTGCATCACTGGTCCCTAACGCTGGCACAAGGCCTGATACCTAACAGGCTTTGCAGGAAAGGAGCCCCAGCTTCCAGCAACAGCCAGGAAGGTGAGAGGAGCTCTCACAGAAAAGGGTGATATTTAAACCGAGCGAGGAGGCACCTGGAAATAGTGCTACTAATAATTATTGGTGATCAGGCTAGTACCCAGGAACCTGCTCATTAGACCAGCTTTCTCACACCAGTTCTCTTCCTTATCCCGGGCAAGTTCATTCCTCTCTCTGGGCTTCTTGTTTTTCAGCCGTAAGAGGAGAAGGGTTTGGCAACCTAATCTCCAAGAGCTTTTGTGCGAGTCTGTGTGTGTGGTAACTAAATCCTATAAAGTTTGCAGGGAAAAAAAAAAAAAACAACTAATACACAAAAACAGTACGTTTGTACTACAATTGAATTCTCCAGTGGATAATAGGCAAACAACATTAACAGGAAACCGGACAAAACGAAGCAAAAAAAAAAAAAAAAAAAGGTAGTGAAAGTTTTGGAAAACGGAAGGAAGAGCAGTTCTCAAACAGCTGGGGTGGCTGGGGGTAGCAAGTACAATTTTTGAGGAGAAAAAACTGAGTTGGTGAGGACTAAGTGGGGAAGAAACGCAAGTAAAAGGAAACCCACTTGTTAGATCTCTCCCTCTCTGGGCTTTTTCTCACCTTCTGTTTCTCACCACCACCATGTCTGTCTCTCTCTCTCTCTCTCTCTCTGCCCTTTGGCGGTCCCCCCCCCCCCCCCCCCGCCCCCCAAATTTCTCTCTCTCTCTCCGTTACTTCTCCAGGAGCGAAGTCTGGGTCGCGTGCGGGCCCACTGTGGCTCTTTAATCCTATTTTGAGACGTCCCTTGGCAATAGAACCGGTCCCTGGGATCTCCCCAGGTTCAAGGTCGGGCCAAAGCCAGGTGAGGGGCAGCGAGCACTCCCGGTCTCCACCTCCCCCCGCCCCCCAGCCCCGCAGCTCTCCAGCTCACCGGTTCCCCAGCCTGGAGGCGTCCGGACGCCCCGCCCCCCGAGACCCCGCCCCCGCCGCGCGGCGGGTTTCCGGCCCAGCTGGCTATTTCAGGGCGCGCGAGGTGCAGGTCGCCTTGCTTCCAGCCCGCCGCCCTCCGGTTCTGCTGCCTCTCCCACCTCCCCTCCGGGCCCCGGCCACCATGGGTCCCTGGTCCGGCTCGTTCCTCGCCGCCTTCCTGGTGCTCCTCTCCACCGTGGGCCCCGCGCGCTGCGACACACCTGCCAACTGCACCTACCCTGACCTGCTGGGCACCTGGGTCTTCCAGGTGGGCCGCAGCGGTTCCCAACGCGACGTCAACTGCTCCGTTGTGGGTAAGCCTCCGACGCCCCGCAGACCCGCTCCCTTCCCTCGCTAGCCCGGGACACCTTCCTTTCTGTCCCCAAGCCGTCCTCACCCCTAGCGGCCACCACGAGCGCTCATGCAGGAGGTCAATGCTAGTGGGAGGTCCGGACGTCTTGGCTGGACTTGGGTCCCCTTGGGGTGCCCTCGCGCACGCCAGGGCCGGGAAGTCCAAGTTCAGCTGCTGAGAACTTCTCATTTCACATTTTCTTGATTATTCCCGGGGCCTCAACATTTTTTTTCAATAACTTTTTCTTTCCTCCCCTTCATTTTTGTTTTTGTTTTTTGGTTTGTTTGGTTTGGAAGAGAGTTGAGACTGTGCAGTCTCTCCCATCTGCAGTTTTAATTGTGCCAGTGAAAAATAAGCTCAAAGATGCTCGAGAATACAGAAGGAAAAGTTTTCTCGTTTTGTTAGGTTATGGGAAAGAGCCGTTATGCCCAGCGATTTTGATTTGGACATGTGTTGATGCTACTAGTCCGAGAAAATTTCTGGTACCACTTTGCACTGTTTCATGTAGGCAAGGAGGCATATAATTTTTTTTTTTTTTTTTTTTTAGTAACTCTTCAGCCGGTAATTACATTTGGAAATGCCCAGAGCCAACCACGATGCCTGGCTCATGGAAGGCTCTCAATAAGTATCTAATGTTTGAATACACTGGGATATTCCATGAATCCTCAGATAACATGTCTATACCAGGAACAAAGAATTTAGTGAAGGGAGAAGAAAAAACAGAGACTCTTGGGTCAGAAGAGGCACTCTTGTTCTGCCCAAACCCTTACCACTGTGTGGCTTGTGCAGAAGGAGTGAAGCCCTCAGCTGCAATTTCCTTGTCAGCAGAACAAAGATTGCCAGGTCATCTGTTACTAAACAGACCTTTTTAACTGTCTGACTCCAGATGATTGTGTGGTATCTGGGAATCCTGGGCATTATTACCATTTTTCTTTTAAAAGTTGAACTGGGAGGTCCAAAGCAGAAGGGAGGTTGGGATTTGCACTGTTCTGTCACATGCAATCTCCTATTTGAGAGCATTAATCTGAAAGGTGGAAAAACTATCCAAAGTGTGGAAACCTCCACATGAACGAACACAGCAGAACCCTTTTCAGGCAGCCTCTGCTTGTAGACCATACCTTTGACCTTAACCTAATAATTAAAGACACTCACAGATCTGATGCCCCCATCTTCTGAAGTTTAAAAGGTTAGTTCCTATCTGCACAAATTAGCTTTATAGGATAGAAACTTCGAGTTTGCCAAATACTTAGGAAGGATTCCGATTCTGAGTTTCTGAACTGTAGAGCCATTGAGGAGAAAGATACGCCGTTTCTTCTCTGAAGAGATCATTTCCTTTGTCCTTATCATCTGATAGCAGGTCTTTTTATATTTTTAGATTTCCACTTTTTGACTACCATTTTGTCTTCCCATTTCCGCCTGTCATTTTTAGCATCCCCTCTCTCTCCTTCAGTGTTTGGATGCTCAGGGAAGGTAGGAGCTGTACTTTTTGGGGTCTCTCTGCTTGCTGTCTTTTGAGTCCTCACTTCACAGGCTTGCCTGAGACCCCTCTGGGACTCTACGGCTGGAGGCAACACACTGGAGACTAGTATCTTCATAAGGCAGATTGGCCCAAATTGAGTAGCATGAACGGCAACAGCTTACAAAGAATGGAAATTATGAAGGAGATTTTTTGCTCCCATTGAAGTCCAAATAATTTTCCTTTCTTGTGCGTTTTCTTTTCTCTAGGACCACCAGAAAAAAAAGTAGTGGTGCACCTTGAGAAGCTGGATACAGCGTATGATGACTTAGGCAATTCTGGCCATTTCACCATCGTTTACAATCAAGGCTTTGAGATTGTGTTGAATGACTACAAGTGGTTTGCCTTTTTTAAGGTTAGTTTTGTTGGAAAATGCATTCGTATTTTCCATGATTTGATATCTGAAACCTCTTCTAATCAGGAGACCCTTGTAATTTAATTTTTGATTAAGAAGATAACCAGAATTGACACCATTTTTTTCCAAGAGAAATTAGAAGGTGTAATTTTGTCACTTTATTTGAAATGATTTCAAGAGGTTTTAAAAAAAAATAAAACCTGATCTATATTTGAAAATGTACAATCCATCCATATTTAAATTTACATTTTGGTAAGTATGACTAAATGCTTAATTTATTTTCTTTATCACCACACCTCTATTTCTCAATATTGCCTTAGTCCCTTCCTTGGCTTTGTACTGAATCTGCAGGAAAGATAGGGATATTATAAATGTTTTTTTCTTGGAGTCATTATGTTATCCTTCTTATCATTGCTTGTTGGCTCTGAGAAATTAACCTAAATGACTCAGTGAAGTAATGTACTAAATATATTAAAGTGAATAAGCTATTTAAACTAAGATAAAGAGAGCGAGCTTCGCAGTTACTCCTTGGGCTAATTAAAGTAAAAGGGAGCCCAGCCAGCCCAGCGTGTTTTCTTCTCTCACTAGTAAAGAACTGCTTTCCATTCTTACACACTAGTCCCCACTTATCCACAGGGGATGATATGTTCCAAGACTGAAACCGTGCCTGAAACCGAGGTAGTACTGAATGCTATATATACTGTTTTTTTTCCTATACATGCATACCTATGATAACGTTTAATTTATAAATTACGCACAGTAAGAGATTAACAACAATAGTAATAAACTAGAACAATTATAACAATATACTGTAATGAAAGTAACCGTTGATCCTAGCAACCTCAGCATACAGTTTTTTTTCTTTCCTTGTTAAGTCACAAACTTTCAGCTGTTCACTTAAAGGAAGCTTCTCTTTTCAGCTTCTCTTTGGCGTATCAGAATTTGCCAACATCGCTACTCTTGCTCTTGGGGGTCATTATTAAGTAAAATAAGGGTTACATGAACCCAAGCACTGCGATACCACGACAGTAGATCTGATAACCGAGATGGCTTCTAAGTGACTAAGGAGTGAGTAGCGTATATACAGTGTGGATGTGCTGGACAAAGGGTGGTTCACGACCCAGGCAGAATGGAGCAAGATGGCACCAATTTCATCACACTACGCAGAACTGCAGGCAATTTAAAACTTATGAATTATTTCTGCAATTTTCCATTTAATATTTTTGCGCCGAGGTTGACCATGGGTAACTGAAAGCGCGGAAAGTGAAACCGCAGATAAGGGGCGACTGCTGTGTTCTAACATTGCTTCCAATTGCAGACACGCTGCAGGGTAAAATAGTTGAGCACGGATTGCAGTCCATGCCAGATAGCCTTCTGAAGTTGGAATTTTTCCTGTTAGCAGAGTATTAAATGGTTTAAGTAAATTGAATCCACAAGCCTGAGACGAGCTGTTTCTTATTATAAATAGAGACAGGCTTCTTCGTGGGATAGGGTTTACAACCTGGGAACATCTGGTAAGAATTGACCAATTATAGGGATTCGTGGGAAAGTGGGGAGTGAGCCTAAGATGATGAAAGACAAAGCGCTAACAAAAGCCTAACTTCTAGATTATTGTGATTTCTTTCATGGGTTGTGGTTTAATCACCAGGATATGGTGTTACATCTGAGCCAACCATATTTCTTACAATAATAACTCCCAATGACTTTTTTTCACTATCAGGACCCCTCTTTAATATGAAAAAAGAAGAGACAGAGGAAAAAGTTGTCTCCACTCACCTGGATGGGCTGGTCTCATGTTCACCTGGTGGGAACTGGTCTGTTCATGCTGGTTTTTGAGGGCCAGCAGTCCATTTGATTAATTGAAGCCCATGCTTGACCAGTTATTAAGCATTTTTAATATCATCCCTGGATACTCTGTACTTTTTAAAAACATCATAACTATGTCTATATGAATTTTTAAAATTGTCGTGCATGTGTGGTAAATGTAATTCAATCTGAATATAGTTTTTGGTCTGCATATTTATGAGCCTAAGGCTTTGCACACCTCTTACAGGTACTCTGCAAAGCCTTTCAAATTTATTTGCCTTCAAGTTGAGAAACAATTATTTATGGAATTGATGCACAAGAAAAGAGAGATTCAACACAATTGTTACTAGGTACCCTCCTCCTCCCCCTCCCGTGTCCTCACTCCTCCCTCTTTCTCCTCCTTCCCATCATCTTCCCCTCCTGCCCCTTCCCCTTTCTTGCTTGACGTATAATAGGCACTTAGTCCATATTTGTTAAAAAAAAAAAAAAAAAAAAAAAAGAAAATGAATCCATGAAGTGGAATTCGGTTGAGAAATAGGAGTTGAACAAATTATTTAATTGCAAGATGAGGAGTAGTGTATAAATAGATGAGTGAATAGTTTTACCCATTTGGCTTAGAAAACTCTTTAGTCTTCTGTAAAATTGGAGAAACTGGTGGGGAAACTTACAAAGTCACCATTTAATTACCAGAGCCATAATCTGAAATAGACAAAGGCAATTTCTCTCCACTAATATTTTTTCATCAGTTTGCTCTCAGCGTAATAGGAGTCCAGATCTAGTGGGGACAGAGCTGGTGGCTGAAGGAGGAATTGGAACACTTCCTTGTACTTCTTCTTAACTCGCAGCGTAACCAGATTTGGTATTTTTCCATAGCCTCAGAACATTAATTGCAGCTCAATAGAAACCCCCTCTTTAGTACCAATAGGGTTTCAAGTGTTCTCGACCATAAGTGAGAAGAGTCAATATATGTGCTGGTGGGGGGCAGAACCCTACCTAATTGTATGCTTCGGGGTGGCGTTCTCTCATTAGGGATAAAAACAGGAAGAGTGCTCTGCTGCTGCTCCTGATTTCAGTGTATTTTTTTTAAAGTGCCCATTTGACCTGAACCATTATCAGGGCCATTTTTCCTTTTCTCCTGAAAAATCAACCACTCTGACTGGTCAGTAGTTAGCTCTTGTGATAAGGATCATAATTTCAATAAAAGCAGAGTAGAATTACGTAAGATACTTGGTTTTAAACTGTCTCTTAACATAATCAAGTATTTCCAGATGAACATATTTTACAGAGTGATAAAACACCATGTTCTTTCAGCAAATCCAAATGAAAGAGTAATGGGCAGCAGAGTTTTAAAAAATGTAAGAAAAATGATAAAGTGGAGTTGACTTTCGATAATAGGAAGGTCAGGCACTTTGGGTGACACTTATTAACACAAAGAGCTAGATTTTCCTGCAAGCGTCAGGGTGTTCCCTGCAGTGCTGCTGGGGAAGCCATGCTGGGTGCGTAACTCAAAAAACAAAGCTATTTAGTGAGTAAAGTGCATGAGACTTTTTCCTACAAGCTTAGAAAGTGTCTTTCAGATGAAAATTAATTAATTAACTAATTAACTTTTTTGTGAGGAAGATTGGCCTTGAGCTAACATCTGTTGCCAATCTTCCTTTTTGCTTGAGGAAGATTGTTGCTGAGCTAACATCTATGTCAGTCTTCCTCTGTTTTATGCGGGACGCTGCCACAGCATGCCTTGATGAGCGGTGCTAGGTCTGTGACTGGCATCAGAACCTGTGAACCCTGGGCTGCGGAAGTGGAGTGTGTGAACTTAACCACTACGCCACTGGGCCAGCTGTTTGATTTGTTTTTAAAAATGAAGAATTCTTAAAATTTAAGCATTTGCTATTCAAGTTTAGTATCTTACATAAACTACAACATAGTCCACTGAGCCTACCACCATTACGGAAGTATTTTGCCCTGTGTACATCTGCTGTTGTTATTCTGTAAATCAGTTGGCTTTCCAGATCTCTCCCTTGACTTATACCAGACCATACCGCTTATTTCCTTTTGCACTCTTCAGATACTCTTTCATCGGATTGTTTCTTATTGTTCCAGCTAGTTTGTTGAGTAGGTGGTACTTGCAAGGTGTTCTATTAGGCTCCTATCCCACCTTCAGCTCCCCCAGAGCCTCCTGCAGCACCACTGAGCAGACAGCTTCCACATCATTCTCCCCGCACTCCAACTTTGAAGCAATTGTGATACCACTCCTGTTGTTAGGAACTTGCTTTATTCAATTCTCCATATTCAGGCCTCACTCGGAAGATGACCATTTTACATGATTTGAGGTTCCTAAGCTTTTTTTTCCCTTAGTTTTTTTTTTACTGCTTGAGAAATTGGGAGTGGAGTGGGCATAATCTATCTTTTTTGCATGTGATTTCAACCTAGATGAAAGCTTGGAAGGAAATAACTCTTGACACTGAAAGTTTTTGCGTAGTTTGAGTTGGGTGGGAATCACTAGGTATATATTCTTAAAAGGTACATTTTTTCCACTCAACTTCCTGCAGACATTCAGTTATCTGAACACTTTATGGGGGTTACAAACTCAAATGCATTTAGGGCCTACCCAAGCAGATACCCTTAAGCATTTGAAACAAACCTTATATAAAACGTTAAGGAGTAATTAGAACTATGGCACAATGGGAACTTTCCTAGAGACTTTCACCTGCAATTTTCTTGTAAAACAATGGCGGTCAAAATAAAATGTGCAATACTGTCTGCAGGCTGCTTTCTAAGACTATCAGATTTTAATAGCGTTTACCATTTGGTGATAATTGGCACAGTCCAACAAATTTGCACCCCCTTATAAGTACCTGCAGATTAAAAGCAACCAACCTCTTATAGGAAAACACAATGTAATAAAACAAAGGATGTTGAATTCTGCCTGACTTTATGTGATGGGTGGTAAGAGATTATTTCGTCGTCTTTAGGCTTTTATGTGCTTTTTTCCTTTTTTATGATGAGCCTGTATAAAGCTGCTCTGTACTCCATCCTCTGTTTGCCTAGAGGAAGGAAGTCATGAAACAAACTAAGCTCCAGGAATGCCTTCAAGTTGAACAGGCTGCTGTTTCTCATTTCACTTTCTCTGAGGCCGTAAAAGGGAGCATTAGAGAAGGAACTCAGATTTTATGTTGAAGATTAAGCCACTCAAGGGCTGAAGAAAGTGCATAGAAGGGAAACTAGACTCATTATGGCTGAAAATTTGGTGCTAGTCAATCTTCATTGATTTCTAATTGAGTTTTTTTGGAGCGTCCACCAGTCTTAGTAGAACTGTAAGGTAAAAAATACTGTTATGGGTGTTTCTAAAACAGGTTGCTATTCAAAATAAGAACAGTAGGTTGGGAAATTCATACCAGAGGATTTATTTACCCATTTTACGTGCTAGTGACTTGTAAATTTCATGCTTGTCACAATAGCCAGAAATGTCAATCATGTATTTCTACCATAAACGATGTGGGACTCTTGTACCATGTTTTCCACCGTGCCTTCTGGGTTCATTTCTAAGATAGAACAATTAGCTTCTAGAATACTTGTTATTGGGGTAGATTTACTTGTTTTAGTATAGATTCAATACACCAAGATCAGGATTTTGTCCTTTTTTTTGACAACTTGGGGTTTACTTTTAAGAGTGTTTCAGTTGGGGAACGAATCAGAAGTTAATGCATGCCTAATTATTTCATTTTCTTTTATGATAATGCTTAATCTCAACATTTAATGACTCAGTTTACCATTGTAAACTCTTCATAGGATGTCACTGATTTTGTCAGTCAGTTGTTCATGCAACTGGGAACTGTGGGGATATATGATTTGCCACATCTGAGGAACAAACTGGGTGAGCACCATTGAATACTTTTAATTTTCTTGTTAGAGGCAAGCTTCTCTCCTCCCTAGAGGCTTATGCGAATTAATGTTTTTCATCAGGGAGAGAGGGAGTTGGAGACTGGAGATGTTACGGGTTTTTTTTTTTTTTTTTATAGATTTCTTGCTTGGGCCTGCTTATTTGCTACTTCTTACCTGCCTGCACTATTTTATGTGAGTGGTTTTCACTTTAGTGTCTGCTGTTTGCACACTTCAGATTAGCTCTGCCAAGTACGACGCTCATAACATAAGTAGACATGAACCCCAAAAGGTAAAGACCCAGTTAAGAACCAGTTGGCTCAAGTTCCATTCACGTCCTGGAAGTAGCCGTGCTGCCTCAGGTTGCTTATTCTTTTCCTCAAAAGACTTAAGAGGAAACCAGGTGAGGCCGTAGCAGTTTAGATCTGTCTTCCAGTAGAGAAGGTGGCTCTTCCGGAGAAACTCATAGACCTGTCACGCATCCCTGTGAGCCATCGCCCATCTTTTTTAAACTGGCTCCTTCTCAGAACATAGATTATTGAGTGGGAAGAAGAGGATCTCTTTCACTCTTTATAGTCTCCTCACACTTTCAAAATAGATGTTTAAATCAGTACTCTCACCGGATTGATACATTTAGATGTCTAAAATGTTGGTGGAAAAATGAGTGGTTAGCAAGAAAACTTGATAGGGACTTACCCTTCCTTGCATTTTAACATAACATTTTTACCCTGTTCCCTTCCTCCTTTACTTAGCTCTTAAGTATAGAAGTGTGATATGAAAAGGGGAACTTGGGCAAGTGTTGAGAGCGCCAAAGCCTTATCCTCTATCAGCGTTTTCCACACTGTTTAATGGGCCAACAGTAGCCCACACCATCTGCCCGGTAGGAATTGCTCATCAGTTGTGTCACTTCTCTTGTTAAGCTTTAAAGGTTGTTCCAGGCAGCCACTAATAACAGGTCAAAGTGAAAATTAGGAACTAATAGGCTGTTCTGAATTCTCTGCTGATAGTTGAATAAGTGTAGATTGTGTTAAATAGTTTCCTTTATTTCAGAACTTCTCAGAATCGTTAGTATATTGTAGAGTGGTAGCTCAGGAGGAAGATAGAATAAGAAACTTTCCAAAAATAAGTTCATCGCTTTTTCCTCACAAAAAATAAGTTATTCTCAGAATGCAGTTTACAAAATTCTGTCTTAAAATTCTCACTCTTCCTCCTAATTAGGGAGACACCTCTACCAGTAAAGAAAATAAACCCTAGTATTTGCTCTGGAAGTGAGATAAATAGCCTTGTACCTGGAAATATGGATCAAAGCAGCATTAAGCTTACATTTAGAATTTGTACATGTTAATGTATCTAGGTTGTGAGATTAGCCTATTTCTTAAGCACGTTTCAAAATTGTGTTAGGTTTTTGCAGTGGCGGTTCATTTCAAATGTATCTGCATGTGCTTCTTGAGCATGTTGGCTGTAAGTGCAATATGTGTGGCTTAAGCATTCTGCTTTAGAGAATGGCAGCTTTTTGTGAATGTCTTAAATAGCATTAAAAAAAAAATACCAGCATTTCAAATACTAGTACTGGTATTTTTTTACTTAAAAGAAATTAATATGATGAAAGATTTTTAAGAGACAGCATGATCCTTGTTGGCTTGTAACTCTAGTTTTTATTGTCTTTTAGTTATTAAATAGAGTACCCATTGAGGCGCTCTCTTAAAACCACAGCCAAAAACAGACTTTGGGGCTGAGGCAGAGCAGCATGCAGCAGTGGACCTACCTCTAACAGCTAGCAGAGGCTTCTGGCAGCTACAGACCCTTCTGGAGTCTTTGTGTGCATGTAAAATGCAGAGGAGTCCTGGTGACCTACCTCCAAGGCAGCTGCCCTCTGGAACATTTCCTTGGAAAGCAGCAACCACCATTTTGGAATGTGAACAGCCAGAGACTGCGCAGGAAAAAGAAAAGCAAACTTGGAAGTCTTAGGTGGCTTCACCATTTAGGCTTTGAATAAAAGAAACAATATGCAACACAAGTTTTTTTCTCTTTGGAATACCCTTATATTGAAGTGATTTTTCCAAACTGGTTAGGATTTCAATTTTGTGTTTTATTTGTTGATAGTGCACATTTTATTCACTGTTAAATTATTTTCCTGAGTGCCTTCTCTTTCTCTGATTACTTGCAGGAGCCCCAGCACCCATTATAAGGAGAAAATAGGCTTAGGATGTCTCGGGATGCACAGATTATGTTATTGGTGGGAAGATAGTCCTGTGGAAGATGTGTTTAAAGGAGGGGAGAAAAAGAGGCTTTCTGAGAGAAGCCACTGCTGAAGTTGTCTTTGTAGATTGTAGGTCTGCCATCCCCCTGGCCAGAAAGATGATTAATACCTTTTTTTTGTTTTTTGATTAGGTGCCAGCCTTGTGCTGAGAACTTGACATACTTTACCTTGCGAAAGTCCTATCAAGTAGATATTACCAGCATCAATTTATGGATAGGAAAAATAAGTCTCCTACAGTGCTTAAGCTCACACAGCTTCTAATCGTAAAATGATAAAGGCTGGTGTTTCAAACCTAAGGACTTCCCTGGGGCTAAAGAATGAAAGAAAGCCGTTTCACAAAGAAGTAGTGGTACTTGGAGTCACATTGGGATAGATTTTCTGGTGATTCCCAGTCTGTAAACATCACAGATGTTAGTTTAATGGAATAGGATACATACTGCATTGGCTCCTGTTGAAATTTGAGGAGGAGAATTGGCTTGAAGCTTAGGTTTCCTTACCGAAAGCGGCTACTCACTTTCTTAAGCGAGGGTCCTTTCATTCAAGACAAAAATTTTCCTGCTCCTTCTGTTTGTAGTCCCCAAAATTGGAAGGAGAGCTTTATCAACTGCAAAGTACAAATTAAGTGCCCTTGCCAAGCTGACTTCTCTTAATTACACTATTGTTCACACTGATTGCCGTCCTTTAGTTCTTTCCTGCTAAACAATGGACTAGTTTCCTCCTCAGTCACTTAGAGCTGATTAATATCAGCCTTGGTAAACCAAAAATGTGAGGCTACACCTAATCCAGATTGTCTGCAGGACTTTTCTCCTGCATCCCTGCTTGAGGAAGCTTTCTCTAGATAGCAGGTGGCCATCGTTACTTTATTGGTTCAGATAACGTTTTATACCGTCTTAGGGGCGCTGATCTGCTATTCTGGAAAGGTTTTATCTTAATAAAGGTGAACTAACAGTGCAGCCAACTACTTATACCTGGATACTTTTCTTCCATCCTACCTCTGGATCTCATACTTCTTCATCACTCAGGACCTGGATGCCACCTCTGTGAAACGCTCCCCAACTCACCGTTAGTAGGAGAAGGGCCGTTATTTTGGTTTCCATGGTCCTTTCCAGAGAGCTGTGCTGTGCATACTAACTGTTGTAATGGAATGATTTGATAGCATGTCTTCATTTTCTTTCAGACTGAAAATCTGTGTATCTCCTTGCATATGCTCAGCACCTAATGCACAAGAACTTTACAGGTGCTTGGTAAATTAACCACACTTCTGTTGTCTTTTCAAAGACTTTCACAAGTAATACCAGTTTACAAAGAGTTAATTCTGTAGGGTTCTAGAAGCACAAATCAGGAATGGTACTATTTATTTTTGGTTCTCTGCTGTAAAAAATATCAGGTTACCTGCCTCCAGAGTTGTAAAAAGAGTTATGTATTTTCAAACAGCTTTTCAGGATGTAAATACTCACAAAGCAACAGATGTATATAAGAATAGATTTAAAATGGAATTTAAAATCACCTTTACTGATGGTTGTTGGTTGTTTTTTTGTTTTGTTTTGTTTTTACTGTTTCTCTGAGTAACTTTGTATCTAAATGTTTGGTTTGATTGTGGAAGAAAAGACGTGGTGGGTACAAATTACAGATGTATGCGTGAGAAGGCCCCGTAATATAATAGTGCTTAGCATTCTCTGTTGTAATTGCGTGTCTGTCCTTTCCTCTTGTCCTTAAACTCCATAGGGCAGGGGTCAGCTCTGTATTATTGACCATTTTATTCCTTATGTATAACACAATACATGATAAATAATAGGCCTTCAATAAATATTTGTAAAAGAAAGAATGAATAATATATCATTGCATTTTCCTTTGTTTTGTTTGATATTTTTCTGGAAGTATTGTTACCTTTGTGTCCTTGGAGGCTGCGGTGAACCCTTAGGCCATATTTGTTGAAAGACTTCATGTAAGACAGATGAGACTTTTAAATTCTGTTCTGTTTATTTATTTGTTTTAATTTTTGTGTGAGACTCTGAAGGCCAAGAGAGGGCTCAAAGTTAAGAACAGTGAAGTTCTAACTTTCAGAATTACTAAAAACTAAATTAGCTGTGGGGAAGTAGGGACCCTGGCAGTCGTCAAGTTCGCTGAGTCCTGGGGAGTTAGTGACTGGGGCCAGCCTGGAAAGCTGCAGGCTTTGCCCCGCCTCTGTTCAGCACAGTGAGAAGCCCCAGCTGAAGGTGAGGTTAGATGAACGCTAAGATTTCTTCCAACCTCACAGTTTAAGAGCCTATGAGTGAGTAATGGGCCAAGGGACTTGGACTACTTTGCTGAGTGGTAAATTGCTGTTTTCTTAACTAGTTCTGGAACATATATTTTGATTTAAACAGAATGTCTTTTATGACGCTCCATGTTCACAGGTAAATCTAGCTGCCAATTCTTTCAGTAAAATGCTGTAAGTTATTTGGTTGCAAGCACTAGAACAATCTCCTGGCATTTCACAACTCGTTAAAATTTAGCTTTTTCAATAAACGGTTAAGTCTAGTTACTAGGCAGAAAACTAGAGCCGATCCTTGAAACTGACATAGGGAAGTTTGTTTCTTTCTGAGGAAAGATGTGGTGCTCTTGGGTGGGTTTGGGAAAATAGCAGTTTAGTAAAATGTGCCTTCTTCTCTTTTGTTGCCTCTGCTGACTTTGCTTACAGTCCAGACCTGACGGCAAGTGGAGGTGGTTGTCTGCACTTATGTAGCTACATAGAGTAAACAAGGGCAAAGAAGTGAATACACACGCCTTGTTCTTCCACATTGCTGGAATGTACTGTCTCCACATACATGGTTTATCATTACATCATTCAACTTATTCCAAGCATTCTTTTCTGAAATGGTAGATCCTGATGGATTAGACCTGATGTCCAAATTTTTTATTATATATTCCATAGTATATATAGATACATTTCAAAAGTTATGTACATTCACTACTATACTAATGTCTTTGCTACCAAACGTGTGAAGTAATGTTAAATAATTGGTTATTTATTGTCACAAAAATGCATCCTGCCAAAATACATTTTGTGATGATCCTTTGAAATGATATAAAATATGCTTCATTATCATGATTTTGTTGCCAGAAGTAGTGCAGGAGTCTCTGTTACGAATAAATTGTTTCATTACTGCAAATTTTCAATATTTGGAAACAGAGTTTTCTAATGTATTTTAAAATCTCCTGCGTAAAAAATTTCAGTAGTTTTGGGTCCAAGGCCCAGTGGTGCAGCACTTAAGTTTGCACGTTCCGCTTCGTCGGCCCGTGGTTCACTGCTTCGGATCCCGGGTGCGGACATGGCACCGCTTGGCAAGCTCATGCTGTGGTAGGCTCCCACATATAAAGTAGAGCAAGATGGGCATGGATGTTAGCTCAGGGCCAGTCTTCCTCAGCAAAAAGAGGAGGATTGGCTGCGGTTAGCTCAGGGTTAATCTTCCTCAAAAAAAAAAAAAAAAATTCAGTAGTTTTGACTGATTTTGTTAAAAGTATGAAAGTGTCACAGCTTTTGAAGAGTTTAGAAGAATTATTGTTTGGTATTAGAGATGATGACAATTTAATAGATGCATTTTAAGTGAAGCATATGCTTTATTGATAATTAGGATTAAAAAGTGAATACTGCTGTGATGGGACCATCTTGAAACATCTGTTTTCAAAACTTATTATCTTTTAACATGGCTGACAGAGCTCATACTAGGAATAGGGCAAATGTAAGCTTTGTCACTTTTCTCGTGTTTGCATCACTAGTGTTTGAAAATCCTGGTTTCTTTGCAAGTATTCTTTTAAGCCACTAGTTCTTTTTGTGAGACTTAGCTTAATTAAATCAGATGTGTGCTTAAGTCAGTTTAAGCAGGCACATGGAAAGGGAAATGCTGTGTCCTAACTATCTCAGAGGTAGCACGCTACACCACAGGTGAACATCTGACATGGGAGCTGAGTGGGGCTCCCAGTGTTGATCTGTATCTTAAATAATAGTGAAAGTTGGTTTTTTAGTTTTCTTTCTCTATTACAAATAGGAATAGAAAGTAGGTATTTTCTTCCATTATTCCAGTGGTTCATCTTTTCATGTCCTTCTGGAAACCACTGGTTGACGGGATAGGACCCATATCAACTGCTTAGTTGACAGTTTGGTCTAGAGTATAAGTTCTTTGATGGCACAGATAAAACCTTCAACAGCTTTATCTCTGAGGTAACAGATGGTAGTGTTTATATTGTTGCCTGTTGAGTGTTTTATAACTTTGTAAACTCTTCAAACTTCAGTGTCATCTTTATCCTTCAGAGGAGTCCAGTGCAGTGGCTACCATTCCCACTCTCAGATGAAGAAATTGAGGTTCCCTAGTTGTAACTTGCTCAAGGTTACATGAATGATAAGTGGCAGAACTGCGATTTAAAGGGCAAAGACCTTTTACTAAACTATATGTGTCTCATACGCAGTGCACTACAGAAAGTGAGTATTCAAGTATTAATCTGGGACACAGTGGAACAAGGTGTAAGTGATTCCCCTTGCCCCCAGTGTCAAAAAGCAGTTGAGAAAGAGATCCAGGATAAATAACAGGATTCCTAAAATATCTCAACCTGTTCTTTTTCATTTGGTTAATGTGGATGTAATTGGTAGATGTGATTCGATAGTTGATTAAATGAGTGGGAAATGAAGAAGGGGGTTTTGAAAATGTTTGGCAACCAAATGGTGATTTTGAAGAAGGAAAGGGATAGTTATTGCATCCTAGTAGTTTTCTAAACTTAAGTGCTAGGTTTGGAGGTTCTTCAGATTTTATAAAATTATCTATTTGTTGTAACAGAAATCGGCGTAAATGAATAGAAGCTTTAATTAGCCCATCTGTGCAAGGCAGTCTTCAGAGACTGATGTTTATATAAATGAAACCCTTTAGAAAAAGTTTTGGCTACATTTCAAACTGTATAGTTTGGCTAAAACTCTAACTTCTTAATTGGTGGTAATGTCAAAACTCACATAAGAAGTATTTTACAATAGCAGGTAAAATGAAAGATGACATGAGAACATTCAAATCAAGAAAGTAACAGGGACACAGTATGTGGTCCTGAAGTTAAGGTACCCAGTACTTGGCTTCTCCAGTGGTAAATGCCTCTTTTTCTTTTTTTTTTTTTTTAAAGACATCACAGCGTGGCTTAACAAGTGGTGCTAGATCCGCGTCCAGGATCTAAACCTGAGAACGTGGGGCTGCTAAACTAGAGTGTACAAACTTAACCACTACGCCACCGGGCCAGCCCCTAAAGTAAAGTTTTAAAATGGAAAATACTTCCTTCAATTTTATGTGTCAAAAATGGCACACAAATGGATAACTTCCTTAGCAAATTTGTTTGAGTTATAACAACAAAAACAGCTGTAGTTTTTTAGGATTACTTAGAGTATATAAATACTCAAGTGTATAAATAAGGAGTGTGTCTAAGAATTATTCACTTGGCTTTGTAAATAGTAAATAAGCAATCCACGTTTGTAAGGACTGTGCAATTAGGAAGCTTCAAGGGATATTTTGGAACTTCTAGGTCAACTTAAATTTATAGATAGGGAAGCTGAGGTGTGGAGAGGAAGATTGACACTTCTAAATTAGCGTGATGAGTCAGAATTCGGGTCTGTGAAATCTTGGAAGCACCACCCTTCTATTAATTATAAACTTCATATCTTTTCTGAATTTCTTGTGTTATTGTTGAAATAGGACTTGACATTTGTTCTTTCTCTTCTATGATTCATTCATTTATTCACTCATTCCATAACGAATTGCTTCCTAGTGCCAGACAGTTTCCTAGTTAACTGAATGAAAAAGAAATCCTGTTCTCATAGTGCTTTATGTTTTTGTGGAAAGTACAACTTCATAGGCTGCTGTGAAAATTAAATGAGTTAGTATATATAAGACACAGCCTGTGAAATTGCATCTCCTAGCATCATCCTGGTTTATAGATGAGGACATGGAAAGTACGGAGAAGATACGTTAACTTGCTCAGGATCACACAGCCAGTGAGTGGCAGAGCTGGATTCCATGTAGGCAGTCAAGCCTGCAGACCGTGTCCTTTACCTCTGTCCTGCATCAAAAACCTTGGCAAAAATGGTAAAGACTGAACTAGCCAAGGCAACATGGGGACCTGTATAGCAGGCAGTGATCTTTAGGACTGCTAGAGAATTTAGGTGGCCCTTACCAGGCCTTGGGCAACAATTTGGACCTGACCTACAAGAGTCAGTCAGTCTTCTCCAACTGTTCCCTTTTTTTTAAGGGAACAATGGATAAAGCAAGGATCCTTGTAACCTGTGAAGCCATATTTGAGTTCTCCCTTCTCCGTTTGACTTTGCAAAGCCACTTTTTTTTTTTTTCTTGAGAAGAATAATGCCTATTATCCCAAGGAATCATCGTGAGGCTCAAATGATGAAGATGGAAACTTTTTGCAAATTGGGTTCTACGCCTTTGCTACCTGGTTTCTAGGTGTCTCTTTTCAGTGTTTTTGGTGGTTGGCCTATATGTTTAGGCCATATAGGCCAACCAAGTGTATGAAGAAGTGATGCATGCTATTGAGAAGAACACTTGGTTCTAGGAGTCCTTGGTTATAAATTCTAGTTCAACCACCTCCTCTTGGTCTCTCTTTTTGTCCCCTGAGGCTATATTATCTCCATGTTTTCAAATCTTGAGCCCCTAAGATTTATGAGTAATCTGTAAAATGTTTATGAAGTATGAAGTGAGAGGTAAATGTTAAGGTCCTGTCGTTCTGTAATTTTGATGATGAAGAGTATAGAGTCCTTGAACAAATATGAGTGACAAGGGACGGCTGCAAAATCAATTATGCTCCAGTGATTTTTTCCCCCTCCTCTCGAAATGACAAGTCCTCCTTGCCCTGCCAGGGGAAGTTCATTTGGTGTTAGCCATCATGCTTACAGCTATGACTCAGTTGTGCCAGCTAGGTGAGCAAAACCACACTGATGAGAAACTTGGGGCCCATTTCTTCTAACTTGAATGCGCCTAACTCTTTTGGTACATCGTGAAAGTCATTTCATTTGTGTTCTAAATTTCTGCTTAGATGGGGAATTTTCGGGCTTCTCCAAGCGTGGTTAGCTTGCTGAACCAGATGGTGCTGTAATGAATTATTTCTATGTTTGTTAATTTCATTGAATTCTGACCTCCTTAAGGGCTGGGGCCACATCAGTACATATGTGCTTGCATGCCTAGCACCTTTCATGATGCCTGGGAAATACTATACGACCAATAAGTATTTTATAAATAAGTGAAAGAGCTTATTAGCAAAATACAAAATAGGTGATATAATGATTTTTTTCAGGAAATGTAATCATAATCCCAGACATCAAAGTTAGCAGCCTCTAGCCATACCTGGACCACCTCTCATAGATGTCATCTTCTAGGACTTTGTATCCTATGAGTCTCATTCTAAGGGAATAAGAGTATTTCTAAGTGATTAACTTTACAAAATTCATATAGCAATCTCCATTTTGTAAATAAACAAAATCCACCCAGAGACCCATTTCACCTGTCATTTCCATTTTTTAAAAACCACATTTCATAAAAATTTCACATATTTGCATTCAACTTAAGTACTATCTTGTCATTTTTTTCCTCTTCATATATCATAGGTTTTTCTCTTTTTATTGTTCTCTAGAGGAGTCAGCAAACTTTTTCTCTGGGCCAGATAGTAAATGTTTTAGGCTTTGTGGACCTTGTGGCCTCTGGCAGCTGCTCAGTTCTGCCGCCGTAGCATAGAAGCAACCACAGACAGTGCATAAACAAGTGGGCCTGGCTCTGATCCCCTCAACTATATTTATACGGCAGGCAGCCTTCCCCAGCCTTAGTTTGCTCATTTCTCTCCTAACAGAACTCATATTTATCATTTAAAATATTATATGATATTCCTTTGAGTTATTAATTTACTTAATCATTTTTATACTTGAACATTTAGGACATTCTCTTGTTCTCAAGTTTTGTTTTTAACTTTTCTGTCCTGCTGCAATGAACCTCTTCCTGTGTTTAGTATTTTTTTCCATTTGTATGTATTTGACGATTTCTATATGGGAGATCTCAAGAACTCTTAAAGCCCTGTCAGACTGCTTTCTAAAACAGCCGAGGTGGGGGGTGGGTAGTGGATTAGCCTCAGCTGGCCTGTCTGACCAGCATGCAACACAGAAAAGGGAACATGATCCGGAGCCTGGGTCAAAGAGAAACACTGACTAGAACTCTATGAGATTTAGGCTGCATCATGTAAGGTTTCCAATATTAAACTGCTTTTGGTCTATAAAAATAGCAGTTTTGTGTAGTTGAGCATAATAAATACAAATTTTATTAACCTTTTCACACAGCGCACCCTCTAACGTGGCAGCCTGATCGTGTCCTGGGCCTTGATTTCAGTCTTCCTTGTCCTGAGTTGGGGCTTTCACAGGGCCTTGAGTGGTGAGTTGGACTCTTGCTAGTGAAGACATTCTTAGCCAGAGGGCGATGGATGGGCTTCATGATATCATGAACCACCAAGATAGAAGCAAGATGTGTGAACGGGTAGCTATAGTAACTTATCCTGTGCTCTGTAGCTTAGTGGGCGATGAATCCTGGGATTCAGATCCAGCTCTCCTGCATTCTAAGTCCGTAGATTTTCAACTCTACCCCTAAATATGATTTGAATTCAGAGAGAGATGCAATAAGGTAATTTTACCTTTAAGTACAGTTAAGCCCACACATTCCTCTAAACTCGGGGTTTGCAAACTATAGGCCTGTTTTTGTAAATAAAGTTTTCTTGGAACACAGTCTAGTTCATTTATTCATGTGTTCCCTGTGCACCTTTTACATTGCAGTGGCAGAGGTGAGTGCTTGTGACAGAGGCCTTATAGCCTGCAAACCTTAAGATATTTACTGGCCCTTAAAAAAGAAGTTTGCCAAGCCCTGTACACAGTTAAAGTAGTATTGGTTATGTTAGATTAGGAATCTGTAAACTACCACCTGTGGGCCAAAACCAACCTACTGTGTACTCTTGTAAAGGACAGCATTGAAACGCAGCTGACCACTGTGCTGATTAATTTCTGTGTTGTGTTCGACTGCTTTTGTGTTTTGGTTCCATTAAGTCAATGCCTGAAACTGTCTTTCCCCCAGTGCCCCCTCATAGAAATTTAGCACGCATTTTTCCTTTCTTCCTTCCACACTCCTCTCTCATTCTGGGTTATGTGTCCCCCCTCCACGAGGAGATGTTATAACATGAGGGTTTTTAGACTCTGGAGTCAAAGCATCTGAGTTCAAATCCTGGATCTATCACTTTATACTTATTTTTCTCTACTAACATTGAAATAAGACAAAGGCCCCTATTAGTGAAATAAAGAGGAGGGAATATTTAATAATCAGGTTGCTTTAGTTTGCTCATGATCAGAATATCCTATTAAATTGGAGGATTGACAGAATAAAGGATTTTGTTTAGTTCTACAGGAAATTTTCATCATTTGTTTTGTACTTTGCTGGAGTGATTCTTCTCTGAGTGGAAAAGTATGATCTGACAGACTGAGCAAAATTTTGTTTTTGCCGCTTAACAGCTCTGTTTCCTTAGGTGGGAGCTACGCATCCTCCCTGAGCTCAGCCTCCACTTTCTCACTGTAAAATAAGGTTATAGCTGCCTGCCTCCTCACAGGCTTACTGTGGCAGTAAATGAGGTAACTTTTGGAAAATGCCTGGCAAGTGGCCCATGCTCTAAAAACGTTAGTTTCTTTCCCTGCCTTCCATTCCCAAGTGTTTTGTTATGTAGATTTTGTTTGGTGGCCAACAATACTACTCACATAAACGTTTATTTCTCTTCCTTTTCTAGATTAATTCTCAGGATGTAAGCTCTCAGGCGAAAGTTTTTGATTTGGTTGGCAGAGGCTGGCCCCTAAGGTGAACCGAAAAAGGGATGTCTTTAATGTGAATGGGAACCAGAGAAATGGACCTGAGAGTTGAACACAGACTCACTCGGCCTTTCCTTCCTTTATTTGGTCACAGTATGAAGAAGAGGGCATCCAGGTAACCAGTTACTGCAATGAGACGATGCCTGGCTGGGTGCATGATGTGCTGGGCCGAAACTGGGCTTGTTTCACCGGAAGCAAGGTGGGGACCACCTCTGAGACCATGAGCAAGAAGACAGCAAACCTTAAGAGTCTCTCGGAAAAGTGAGTTGTCACCAGTGAAAGATACATTTAGTTTTGTTTTATGGTATGTATAAGTATGTGTGTATGTT
Organism: Equus quagga; assembly: GCF_021613505.1. Taxonomy (NCBI): domain Eukaryota; kingdom Metazoa; phylum Chordata; class Mammalia; order Perissodactyla; family Equidae; genus Equus; species Equus quagga. Next base: position 40,715,953 of record NC_060280.1, on the reverse strand, counting down.
AATTCGTGGAAAATTTTGTTTTGATTACATAGAATTTATTTGTCTTTGAAACCTAAGCCACGTTATATAAAACTTTACTGGGAAAATAGTTTGATTGATGTCATTGAGGGAAGAAAGTATTTTTTTCAAAGCACTGCAGAAGTAATGGACCAATGATAGCTTTAAAGAAAATTTATGTAAAGGACTACAGAATTGCAGTAACTAATAGAGAAAAAACATTTTATTATTGCCATGTAAAAACATGTTGCATAATACTTGCAAACACATATGTTTCTATTACAGCAAATGTAGGCAATACTAACTGAACATAAATTTTAAACCTGGCAAAAGTATCTGAAGTTAAAATTCCTAGTATTTATGTAGTGTCCTTGTATGCTAGGGCTGCCATAACAAGTACCACAGCCTGAATGGCTTAAATCACAGACATTTATTTTCTCACAGTTCTAGAGGCTGGAAGTCCAAGATCAAAGTGTTGGCAGGTTTGGTTTCTTCTGAGGCCTCTCTCTTTGGCGTACAGATGGCCACCTTCTTGCTGTGTCCTCACAGGATCGTCCCTCTGTGTCCTAATCTCCTCTTCTTATAAGAACACCAGTCATATTGGAGCAGGGCCCACCCATATGACTTCATTTTACCTTAATTTCTTCCTCTGTAAGGCCCTGTCTCCATATTCAGTCCCATTCTGAGGTACTCGAGGTTAGCGCTTCAACATGGGAATTTTGGGAGGACACAGTTCAGCCTGTAACATGCAGTTAATATTTTGTTAAGTTGGGTCCACTTTGAGCCACACAACAAGAGATTTCAGACTCTATTCATTTTGGAAGGAAAAGATAAATGAATATTATCGGTAGCAACTTCTTCTGTTTTGTTTCATTGTGAAATCCACTGAAAGGAGCCGTGAACGGATCATCCAAAGCCAGGCCACACTGGCAACGAATGTCTGCAGCAGAGGGGAGGGGACGTGAGTTCAAAGAGGATGAATTGCACTTGTCTGGGAAAGTGCTGACCGAAATCTAGACTAATTCATCCCCTCCATTTTGAGTTTAGCTTTTAAATTGCTTTGCTTGTCTTGATCCTGGAGCAACACATTTCCTAGTAAGCTGTTTACTTTCCGCTCTGCCATTTACGTGTACTATGTACGATTGTGCTTTTTTTGATATTTCAAACATTGCCTCCTTTAATGAAGAAGCTGCTAACTGGAATGCTCAGAACCTGTATTGCCTCACGGGTAAGTGAGCATTGGGACTAAATTACCATCAAGGTCTCTTTCAGCTCTTAATGAGCTGTTATTCCCACAGTAAGGGACATTATTTTTAATCTCCTTGGATCTTCAACACTGAAAATAATAATGTTTAAGACCTAGTTTGTCATTACTGTAATGCACATGGCGTATGAGGTTATGATAAAGAAAGGGAAGTAAGCGTAGTTACTGCTTCTCAAATGCTTAGAGTCAATGAAATGACTCTCATCAGTGGCAAATATGTCAAGATAGACCTTAAAATTTACTCTTGTGTCTAAAGAAACAACTGTAACTCACTTTTGTTGTGTGTTAGTGTGTCAGAAATAAGATACAGGCAGTTTTATAATCTCATGAAGGTACCTCTCTGGTGTCATATTTTGCAACAAGTGGAAAAGAACTTTGATAAAAACATAAAAACATTATTATCAATGTGAGTGTACACTTTTATTATTATTTTCTGTGCTACCAGGTTCTCTGACTGTATCAAAATACTTTCTCTGTGAACATCTAATTTAAAAGAGAAAGAAAAGTTCACAGTATGCCTAAGATGTTCCTCAGGTTACAGGTATCTTGCTTTGCATGGTTCAATGTTAATGGAAGTCTTGGATAGTGAGTCACATTTAAGCCACAGAATCTTTTTTAATAGAAATAATATGGTGAATTCTATAATTCCTGGCACCTGGCGCATAGGTGCGATACATGTTTAAATTAAATGAGCAATCAACTCCGTTAAGTTTTTGCTTTGTAAACATGCTCTTTGTTTGTTAGATTTATTTATATCCATATCCAAGCGTACATCAGATAAACCAGTGCTTCTCAAATTTTAATGTCACTGTGAATCACCTGGGGATCTTATTAAAATATGCAGATTCTGATTCAGGTGGTTTAGGTTGGATACTTAGAGTCTGCGTTTCTAACAGGATTCCAGGTGCTGCTGCTGATACTGGTTCAAGAACCAAATTTAAGTAATAAGGATATAAAACTTTTCTTTGCATCATGTGGTTATAGTGCCTTCCTCGCTGGATGTGTGTTGTAACCAGTTTCTGCTGTGATCTGCCTTTTTTATTATTACAAAGTTATAAAGGTGCATTGTAGAAATTGTAATGGGGAGCAGGTGATGATCCTCTGTCACCACTCAGAAATAACCGTGGTTGGCTTTTTTTAATGTACTTATAGTATAAATATATATACTTTCATAGAAATTGATTAATTCTGTCTAAACTTCCTTGATATCCTGATTTTTAAATTTAATATAGTGTGAACACTCTTCCATATCACTAAATAATCTTCCAAACATTTTTACTGAATAAACTTTATAGTAAATGAAGGACCATTATTGATTTAATCAATCCCTTATCTTACAGCATTTACTTAGGTTGTTTACAATCTATCACCAGTATGAAAGTGTTTCACTGAACGTCCTTATACATATCTTAGTTAACTTGAACTTTTATTTTCATAGGAGACATTCCACTTCCAGGCTATTTATATATATACAGATATAGATAAATAGATTGATATATTCAGCCGTCTTCCTGAAAGTTTATACCACTTTCCACTTAGGCCCAGAGTATAAGAATGCTTATTTTGATGGAGTCTATTTACATCTGTAAAGATTATATCTGAAGCTGTCTTACTTTTGTTGGCAGGCATTCTAATAGGCTCTACAAATATAACCACGACTTTGTGAAAGCCATCAATGCTGCTCAGAAGTCTTGGACTGCAACCACATACATGGAGTATGAGACCCTTACCCTGAAAGAGATGGTTAGGAGAGGTGGTGGCCACAGCCGGAGAATCCCAAGGTAATAAAGCACATCTCTTCATCACTAATAGGGATCTTTATGTTGAATGACATCCTCCCTTCCAGCCAGCTCTCTCCGGGTTTCCCACCGTTTTATTGGTCATCCAACTTAAACTTTTCATGTTATCTTTGTTCTGACTGTCTCCCTCTCCTATTCGTTCATACTCTAATGCTCTCTAAGTCCTTTTCATGGGCTTTGCTTTCACAGTGTCTGACGCTTCCATTACTCTCTTTCCATTTCCTACGCTCTGACTTAGGGTTTTGTCATTTCTCTCCTGCATTATGGATCAGCCTCCTGTCTCCCTGGTCCTGTCTCTTTGGTCTCTTTTCCTCCTTGTCCCAGTTCTTAGCTGTTCTATGAAATACTACCAGTTTTATCTTCCTATACATAGCTATGATTGAGTTACTACCTATTGTCTAATGAATACATTTCGCCTGGCCACCAAAGCCATCTAAATTTGACCATAACTATATTTACTACCTTGATCTAAGTTCAAACAATGACACATACTTGCTGAAAACATTCCTTTCGTTTTCCTCCATTCATAACACTCCTTTTGCCTCAAATACCCCTCAACTTGCCTATAAAAACTGTCGCATTAGCCACCTGTAAAAATTTCCAAACCTTTTCTCTATTTTAACATCCAGCAAAAAATGTTCCATATTTATCAATAGATCTGTACTACCCTCAGCCAGATGTGGCATTTCCCTTCTTTAGCATATGTACCCCATGGTATATTTCTTTGGGAAAATATGTCATCCTTTGAATTTATGTAGTCAGGAATTTGGTAGATTTCTTTTATTCCTTCAAAGCTGTAGCTGAATTTGGCAGAGTATGTAGTCTCTTAACATTTGTTAAATGGCCACGGCTATTCTGGTGATATGCCATACCTTGCTTCAGAAGAAATTGATATAACTGAAGGGGCAGCGGACTGGAAACCAGTGGGAAGCCAATGGGAGTCAATAAAATTGTTTAGATAGGTTATTTTCCCTTAGTAGGTTGAAACATTTTCCAATGTTGAGAGAATACAATGATGATTTCCTTTACGTCTGTAGGGTCCTTGGTTCCAGTTTTATTGTTTGAGCAGGCAGTGTTCAATTAATTAATTAATCAATGGCTTGATTAATTGTTAACTAAAACGCATTGCCAACTTTTTCATCTGGCTAGTAATCCTGATGTTGGCATTTTTCAACTGTGAGACTGTATGGAGTTTTTTCCTATCCAGCTGATGGTATTCTTGTAATTCTGCCCCTTTCTCAAAAGAATCCTACACAGTATTTCTCGGAGTGTATTCTAAGGAATTATTCATGCATGAGATGCTCTGGTTAATCGAAATTAGGAGAGAGAGCGTAGCGTATCCCTTCTCAGAGTTGCTACAGTGAAAGAGTCTTACTGTGTGTGTCTGCGACAGGAAGTTGCGAGCTGTTCAAAAAACATCCAGAGGAGCATCAGGGGAGGTGTTGTCAGCATGTGAGCCCAGAGAGACTGGGGCTCTTGCCTGAAAGGTTTGAGCCTCAGACACAACTGCTTTGCCATATGTCATCTCCCGTATTTCTGAGGAACTCTTTCTGTGTGTGTGTGTGAGGAAGATTGGCCATGAGCTAACATCTGTTGCCAATCTTCCTCTTTTTGCTTGAGGAAGATTGTCACTGAGCTAACATCTGTGTCAGTCTTCCTCTATTTGTTATGTGGGACGCCACCACAGCATGGCCTGAGAAGCTGTGCTTGGTCTGTAACCGGGATCCAAACCTGTGAATCCTAGGCTGTCGAAGCAGAATGTGTGAACTTAACCACTTTGCCACTGGGTCAGCCCTGCTGAGGAAGTCTTTTGTATTTGATTCTTTCTCCCTCCACCCAACTACCTTTATTTTAGAGAAGGGCTAGCTTTATGAAGGGCTGCTTTTTATGTGTGTATTTTTGTTATGTTTTGGTTTGGTTTTTTTTGGTGAGGAAGATTGGCCCTGAGCTAACATCTGTGCCAATCTTCCTCTATTTTGTATGTGGGATGCTGCTATGGTGTGGCTTGATGAGTGGTGTGTAGGTCTGCACCTGGGATCCGAACCCATCAACCCCAGGCTACTAAAGCAGAATTCGCAAACTTAACCACCGTGCCACCAAGCTGGCCGTGAAGGGCTGCTTTTAAGTCTTAAGTCTCCATAGAATATTTAAGATAAGGAGATGGAATTGAGTGCAGTGCGAAATATTGAAGGAGACATTGTGGTCTAGCTGCTGGTTTTCAGTAGCATTTTTGGATAAATTAGTTCAAAGAATCCAATGACATAATAAAAACTCTCAGAGAGTCTTAACTTGAGGTTTAGGGAGTTTGTGAAACTGCTGAAATTATAGAAAAATTTAGTGTGTATGGACATCTCTCTGAGTCCAGAGCTTTCACCAGATTCTTAAAGAATGTGGACCTAAATGATTAAGAGCTAATGAGGTGTAGCGTATTATAATGTTAGTAATTCTCACTTCTCAATCTCCCACGTTCCTCTTGCTCTCTTCCTTTTCACACCGTTGAGCTTTAGTTGTCACGTTGTTTTTGTCTGTGTGCACATTGATGGGCAAACACTCTGCCTTATAGGATGGTAGGAAGAAGGAAGTTAACATTTAAATGCCTGTTTTGTGCCAGATAGTAGCTTAAAGGTATCAGTATCATATTTAGTCCTCTTAATGGCATGGATGATGGTGATGGTAGTTATTGGTTGAGTCTCCTGATCTCTCAGTGTGAAATCACAGAAACTGTTTCCTTCCAGAATTTGTTTACACCTGGTTTTTATTCGTAAATCTCAGACAAAATATCTAAGGTTTGTTTTTTGGTTTGGTTTTTCCCCACCCTATATCTAAAATTTTCCACGGTGCTTAGCTTTTTATGTACCTTGGTTATTCCATGGTCATGATCCAAGTTGTATGTTTTATAACATCACTATAGCGTCTTTGTACTTGTTTTGGTAATTTCTGTATGTTTCATGTCTCTTAATGCTGTCTTTCATATGGTCAAAGACCACCTCATGCTCATCTCTGTGTTACGTAGAGCTTCTAGCAGTGTACCTGGCTTAGTTAATGTTTTAGTGAAAACTTAATTGACATTTCTGTACGTAACATGCTCTCTATTCTTTATAAGTTTTAAGGTCATGATTGCTAGTCATGAGGGATTTTTTTTTCTCTCTCCATTTCGTTTTACTTCCATTTTATCTTAGTGTTAACTTATATCATCTCTAAGAGAAGTGTGTGAGAGAGGAAACCAAGTGGGAATAATTGCAGAGGACATGAAGACATCCAGAAAGAATCTTTGCCAGTGACTAAATTGGAACCTGGTGAAAAACCAACTGGGTAACCACTGAAAAGTTAGAACAGTGTGGTATGACAATGCTGAATGGAATAAGAAATTCAAGTAGTTTACAGTAACAGAAAAATACATGTTACCACAGTGTGACAGTAGTGCCCTAACAAAAGAGTTGACGGAGCACAGAGAGTGAGTTTTTGTTAGGGGCTGATGGAGGGTAGGGGCTGCTCTCTGAGGTGTCCTTAAAGTTAGAGGTTAGGAAAAACTCGAAGGGGATTTCTTCTAAGCGGTGTGCAACCAGGCATGTTAGAGAAAAGGAGCAACAGCACCAAGATGTGGAACACTGTGGGCATTTGACAGACTTGGGGAAACTCCAAGAAGTCTAGTGTGTCAAGAGCTAGAATGCTGTTTGTTTGTTTTCAATCTGTAATACAGGGAAGCTGACAGAACACTTGTCTCATTTCCAGAAAATGTCTATCCATCATTCATTGTGCCAGGCAACTCTCCTTTTCTTGTCTTATTTTCCAACCATATCATGTGAGGTGTAGTTCTGTAATGATGAAGCAGTTTTGTCTGTTGTTTATGGAGCTAATCTGCCTACTTTCTACTTATACCTTTTATTTCTGTGCCTGCTTCACTTCCTTTATAGTCACTTCACTATCTCCTGAGTCAACCATCAGTAATACCTCTGTTTTCTCTGTATCCTTTCTAGGCCATGTTCAACTTCCCATCTCTTCTTTCTTGGTCAAAATCTGTCAGAAGTAAGAGAATGCAACTATTTAGGCATACTAAAAATAACATCACAGGGGCTGGCCCCGTGGTGTAGTGGTTCGCATGCTCTGCTTCTGCAGCCTGGGGTTCACAGGTTCAGAATCCGGGTGCAGACCTACATACACACTGCTTGTCAAGCCTTGCTGTGGCAGCGTCCCACATGTAAAATAGAGGAAGATTGGCAGAGATGTTAGCTCAGCAACAGTCTTCCTCAAGCAAAAAGAGGAAGATTGGCAACAGATGTTAGCTCATGGCCAATCTTCCTCACCAAAAATATAAAACATTTTTAAAAAATAACATCACAGTGATTACAAAACCAGTGTCATTTCATAGGATTGAGTTACTAGATCTTGAAAAAGAAATGGATAATGGAAACCATTTACACGACTTAGTTGTGTAACTGACACATTGTGTAACAGACACTTTATTGCATGATAGACATCTTGAAACACTGATGGGACAACTGCTGTTTGGGTCTGATCCTAGAGCCTAGCCAGCCAGGTGGTTGAAATCATGGAATTAGAGCTTAGGAAATCATCCTCGAAGGAAAGACTATATATTGACGTCGCCTGTGTATTTCCATCCTAGGCCCAAACCTGCACCACTGACTGCTGAAATACAGGAAAAGATTTTACATTTGCCGACATCTTGGGACTGGAGAAATGTTCACGGTATTAATTATGTTGCCCCTGTTCGAAACCAAGGTAAAAAGGAAAGTCTGCTTTTCCATTAATTCATCCTGAAATATTTACTGAACATTTGCTGTGTGCTAGGCTCTGGGGTAGATTCTGGGGATGCAGAGAGAAGGGGGCATGATCCACTTTAGTAAAGAAATGGACAATATATGGCCAATGAATACTCACTTCTTCCTTTTGTATCCATGACGTGCTTTGGTAATAAATAGTCTCTCCAGCTGGGCTCGGCATTTCTTCGGTCTCCTTCTCAGTGTATGTTCCAGTAGCTAATGAAATTAATCAGAGTGATCTGCAAGCCCAACTCATTTGCTCTCCTAGTAGGAGAGACTAGTGTAGGAACAAAGAATTGCACACAGCTCAAATTGGTCTTCCTTCTGCAAGAGGTTTGCTGGAATCCTTCTTTGCTATTTGTCTTCCCACTCTCTCCCCACTTCCCCGCCTGACATTATTTAGTCTTTAATTGCTATAGAAGCGCAGAAGATGGATCCTAGAAATTTGTTCTGGTAAAGTAGATTTTTGTGAGCTTTTTAAAGACCTTTCAATTCACTTTATGTCAGAATATAACATATGGTAATAAGTATTAACGCAGCTTCCTGAATGGTGGCCTGGGAGCAGAGCCCAGGTTTACCAAAAGCATCCCTTTAATTGTATTTTACCAGGTATTTTCAGAAATTGGATACAGGATGAGTAGGTTTAATAGTTCTTCCTCTAATAGCACTTGATAGAAATTATCTTGTTATCCTCAATTTTGGCCAACAATAACTTGGAGAATCATTTATACAATACTCAGGTTCACTACTTCTAAGCTCATCTGAAAGATAATTATAGTACACATGACTGATTTGTTACTGTAAAATAGGTGTAGTATTTGCTGTCTGGAAACATTCTGATTAGTGTCTCCTGAGAGTGTTATAAATTAATGCTGAAAGATAAATTGTTCTTCCCCTTTCTAAAAATCCGGTGATTATCAGCCTCTCCCACTTCTCAGCGTTTACCACTGACCCTTCAGTTCCGTCCTCACTGAATTCTTGCCAAGTGTTCTGAACATGCAGGGCTTTGAGCAGGTCTGTAGCAGCGAGTCAGCAAACTTCCTGTCCGCCATCTGACACCAGAGGTCTCATCTCATCTCTTTCCTTTGTACCAGTTTTTCTGAGACCTTTCTGCACTAGAGAAAGTGTGGCTCCTGAAATCCTTCCCTACCTTTTCTTTCTTGGGAAGGACTTCCTTGGAAAGGAGGGGTTGGAAATGAGAGAAATTTGAAGGTAATTGAGAAATGAATGGAACATGAAATGAAAGGGGTGATGTTAAGAGAGGATTAAAATTTATCCTCAAGTAGATTCCCTATACTTATTTGAGAGGGTTAAGTGTAAATACTGCATGTCAGGTGTTGATTATTGAGGGCCTGGTACATGGTTGCTTCTGCTGTGTTGCAGTGTTTATAGAGCATCCAACATGTTAGGAAATTCTTGTTTCATGGCCAAGGATATAAAGACTAATATGACATGGTCCTTGTCCTAGAGACTTACAGTTTAGCAAGACCTTCAAGCAAAACACTAAAATACAATATGATAAACTGCTTTGATAAAGTGTTTTTAAAGTTCACTTGGGAGCATAGAAGGTTGAAAGAAAAGTTTAGTTTCACTCACTTTCCAAAAGATATGATTGAGTGATGAGACTGTAATTCAAAGGAAGGAAATCAGACTTTCTAAAGCCATGTTCTTTGACACTGGTTTTCTTGTAACTTGCAGCATGTTCTTTGACACTGGTTTTCTTGTAACTTGGTAAATCTATTATTGTCTCCAGTTTTGCATATTTTTCGAGTGTTATAAATAGGATAGATTGGATAGCTTTGATAGCTTTGATAGATTAATTGCTTTTGAATTGATCCCTCGTCTGTAGTATCTTATCAGATACTTGAGAAAGTAATGTACTTAGAGGTTCCTCTTTTGACTTCCTTTTGGTTTTCTGTACTTTAGCTTGGGAAAAAATTATTTTCTCTTCCTGCTAACTGGGCTGCTTGGAAATTTCCACTAACTTGAAGAATACCAAGTATTCTACATAACCCAGAATTCAAAATTACCCACAGTTAAGGGAATTCACAACTTTTTCTATTCAAAGCACAAATCAAGATTGATGAAAAAAGAAATATTGGAAGGACAAATGAGATTTTTACCGTTCTGCTTAAAAACAGCTTTAAGCTCCAGCGTTCTAGCTAGATTTACTTTGAAGTGCAAGAAGGAAGATAGGCTAGGCAATTGGAAGATGGGAACTTTCTTTGTTCTTCTCCCAGCTGTGCTGTCTTTATTTATTATCGTGTCTTCAAGAGAGAAGGGGAGTGTCTCTCAGGTCGCATCAGTTAGGAAATGCAGAATGTTTTCCTAATGTTTAAAATCTGGTTCATTGAAGTCTCCTTCTATATACATTTATGCTCTAGAGCTGGAAGGCAGGGACTCTAAGCAGTCTGCCTCACCCTATTCATTTTCCACACAAAATAAAACAGAAATGCCAAAAAGGTCAAGTGGCCTGCCCAGAATCACATCGCTGAGTGACAAGGCGAGAGAGAGAGGGGAAAAGAAAGCCAGAAAAGAACCCTTACTCCTCGTTCAGTGTGTTCTCCACTGTTGGGAGGTGCAGCTGAACATAATTAAACTATGTGGCGATCATATTGTCTCAGTGAGATTGTGGAAATTTGATTACTGCAGAGCTCTGCTAAGCCAGAGCCCCTTCTTATTCTTTTTTGCATCATAGTCTTCTTAAGGGATAATGGTCCTTTTAGAATCTGGATTCTGGCCTTGACTTTTGGAAAGAGGCATTGGTTACCTTGGCAGCTGACACAGTTCTTCTGGGAACATCAGGGGCTTGGGGAAGCTTATCTCCTTTCCTCATTCCTGTGATTTCTCTGTTAACAGAGCACATTCTGAGCCCTTGAATGTTCATGTGGCCTGTCCTCCCACAGTGCTGGATGGTCAGATGATAATGTCATGGTTAATACCAAGAGAGATTACTTCTGTGGCTGCCATGAGCCAGGAATGAAAATGGGGCCATTTCCAGACTCTCTGGGGTGTTATTTATTATAAGACCTGATGTCTTATTAAAGGAACACTGGCTTTGGCTATTACTATCACTCATCTAGTTCTTTGCCATTCTGTCATTTGAAAGAGGGATCCTAAGGAGAGTAGTATTTGGGTGGTTTTAAAAGCAAAATGTACAAGTTAATTTGGGTTTATCTAGTAACTAGATGATGGAGAAAGAAAAGTTAAAGCTTTTTTAAAGCAGATACAGACCTATAAACAGAATAGGACGCTAGTCCTGCATTGGGAGACACTCAGCTGCTAGCACCTGCCATCTCTTAGCCTTGTGACTTTGGACAGATCATTGCTTCTCTCTGAGTCTCAGTGTATGCATTATCAAGTAGTAGGTTGCACGCTAGATGAATTCCAAGGCCCTCTTCCGAGTGTTTTTCTTCTAATCTTTATAATTTAGGTGATCCTTCAGCAGCAAAAGCAGTGTATGGTATGGATAAATCTAACGCGTTTGTGGGAGAATTTTGGAGAACATCAGAAATGATAGCAGTTAAATGGTAGTAGAGCTCTAATAGACCCTAAGTCTAGGCCCTGTGGTATTGTTGAACTACTTAGAGAAAGCTCACATTAGCACCTAGGGTTCTGTCTCCTTTATAGCTTAGAAACAAGTTGACTTTTTCCACTGGTGTCACTTGCTTTCCTGGATGTAAATATTTATCCACTTGTTCATAACTTGACTTTTCTTTCTACAAACATGCACTGAATTCCTTCATTACATCAGGCACCAAGACGAAGTAAACACATTTCCTGTGAACACTCAAGGAAAGTCACAGTTTAGTTCGAGGAAAACAACAGAAGTAATTCAAGTAGAGTTTAGCATGTTGGAGGCTGAGCACAGACTATCCTAGCGTAGACTATCCTGGCTTTCCTTTGTACTGAGGGAAGGCCGTGAAGCAAGTCACCTGGAGAAAGGAAAAACAACATTCCTGATAATATTTGAATATGTAATATTCTTTTGAATACTTTTCTGTCTAGGGAAGGCAGTTATTAAATTACTAAATTCAGATTTAATAAAGAGAACAAAAGCAGCATTCTCTTTATGTAGGATGAATTTTTTTAATTGTAATATTGTCTGTTCATTAATCTTATTTTAAGTGCTTAAGGGAGTACTCACCATTCAAATAATTTGGTAGCTAATAGATTAATAAATTGAATAACATATCAATTGTGTATAACTGCATTTAATGCCAGTGTCTTGGATTTGGTACAAGCATATCTCTGAAGAATTTGTATTAGTAGCAGAAGTGAAAGAGGCTGTATAATAATAGATTAAATTATGCTCCTTTCTTTCTAGAATTCTAACAAGTGGAAGTCCCAGTTTTGTTAAATACATGCCATATTTTCTTACATGTATTTCTTTTTCCCACACATATTGAAGACACATATAGAAAAATAATAATGTTTATATAAATTATCTCATAATACATTTTCCTTCTCTTGAAGTAGCAACTATATTCCTAGCATATGCTTCTTACGTAAACATGTTTTGTTCTTGCCAGAGCATCCAGGTATTCAATAAATCTGTTTTCTTTTACCTTCTCACCTCCCTCCCTTTGGCTTTTATGTTCCTCTCTCTGCTTGGTGACACTGTCTCGGGGAACGTGGCTGTGTGCTGTTACGCTTTTCCCTTAGAGCCAGTCTGTTTTCCATTTCACTACCTCTATTTTCCTTATGTCTTTCCTTCCTCCTTGGCCACCTTGAATGCTGTATCCATCACTAGCGTTACTCTCTTACCTTTCTTCAGCTTTGTTGTTTCTTGCCTCCTTGACCCTGGTTAAATCCAGATCTCTACAATACACCCATCCTGAGCTATTCGTAGGGTCACTTCCACCCAACAAGTTGCTTTGGAAGATGCTGCTCTGGGGCTATTTAAAAGTTCGACTTTCACGTGTCCCTCCATAGATTTCTCTCAACCTGATGGCTCAGAATGTTGCAGACATAAATCGTTTCTTCATTTTCAAGAATAGTGTCAAATACTTTGCAGAAGTTAGGAGTTTTTTTCTCCTAAAATATTCTCAAGGAAAGCCCCATGTGGTAATGTTTGCCTTTTGATGAAAAAGCTGAAATCTTAGTGTTTGCCTGCAAGGTTAGTAGTGTCTGTTGGTTGAATCCTCTTTATTGTGCTGCTCCTTATGAGCAGCAGCAGCAATACCCAATAGAAATACATTAACGTATCTCATCGACTCAAGTTTGTTTCTGTTTCTTCGTGAGTGCTTCAAAGGTCCCTTGGGTTATATAGCTTTCTTTTCCATCACCAGCATCTTGTGGAAGCTGCTACTCATTTGCTTCTATGGGTATGCTGGAAGCACGAATCCGTATCCTCACCAACAACTCTCAGACCCCAATCTTGAGTCCTCAGGAGGTTGTGTCTTGCAGCCAGTATGCTCAAGGTAAGTTGCATATTTCAGGCATTATTTACCTGCATGTAGTTGGCCTTTGTGGGCAAAGGCAGAAGGGTGGTATAGTAGAGAGCACAGGTCTCTAGTCAGAAAACCTGGGTGTACTTCTGGCCATATCACTTAGTAATGGGTGGTTTCTCATGGAATTCACCGCCCCATCCAGCAACATGTCAGTAGTTACTATGTATTGAATGAGCACTGGCTCTTAGGAGCCTTTTACATACATTACCCAACAACGCTCAAAACCCTGAAAGAGTAGATATGATCCCTGTTTATAGAGAGGAAATAGATACATTATTCTTTAATATTTTGAAGGCCACACAGCTTCTAAGCGTTAGAGTTTCGGTTCCAAGGAAGGTCTCCCTTCAAAAACTGATTCTTACTAAAACCATACTAACACTGGTTTCTCTCTAGGAGAATTTAAAAATTCTATGCATAGGCTTTCAGAACAGGACATACATAATATATGTAGAAAGCTCAGCTGCCACCGATTGAGGAAGAAACATTTCCATTTTAAAGTTTTCTTCTGTCAACCCGAGATTTGGCACTAGACGGTTCCTCAGTTCACCAGTGAAACTGCTGGTGAATGATTATTTGTCAGTGAGCCTTTCATTCTTTCTGAAATACTTATTAAACACTGACATTGTGACTTCTAGTCCCTGAGGACTCCGATGTATCAAGAGAGTCCTTACCCTCGTGGAGCTTACAGTTAAGTGAGGGAAATAGAAATTGAAGAATTAGAAGAAAAAGTACAGGGTTACAGATGTGCACAATAGGGCCAGGACTGGAGGAGGGACATGAGGAGCTGACTTAGACTTTTCTGCAGAAAGTGGTCAGAGAAAACTTCATTGAGGAAAAGCCAACGTATAGTTCTGGCTATTGAATAATGATGATAATAGCGAACTTTCATTGCTTTTACTTGAAGTAAGTAATTTAATCCTACAAGGAAGTTACTATTGCCGTCTCTGTTTTACAGATAAGTAAACAGAAGTACAGAGAAGTTAAATTCCTCACACAGCGTTGGATTTGAACCTACGTAGTCAGGCTTCAGAGCCTCCCACTTAACCATTATGTTATAGCCACCTTCCGCATCAGGTGCCAAATACATGTCTGTTAGATAGATGGAGATGAGAGGATAGGTAGCTCGATGGCTAATGGGTGGATGAATGGAGTGACATTTAAACTAAGAACAACTTCCTAGGGTTACATAAAGAAGAATTAATGGAGTAGAAAAGACAAAAGGAAATGGGACAGTTTCTCCTGTGTCCCTTTCTAACTCTGTGTGTTATTCATCCTCAGGTTGTGAAGGTGGCTTCCCATACCTCATCGCAGGAAAGTACGCCCAAGATTTTGGGGTGGTGGAAGAGGGGTGCTTCCCCTACACAGGCACCGATTCGCCATGCAAACTGAAGAAGGACTGCTTTCGTTACTACTCCTCCGATTACCACTATGTGGGAGGTTTCTATGGGGGCTGCAATGAAGCCCTGATGAAGCTTGAGCTGGTCCACCATGGGCCCATGGCAGTTGCTTTTGAAGTCTATAATGACTTCCTCCACTACCATGACGGGATCTACCACCACACTGGTCTGAGAGACCCTTTCAACCCGTTTGAGCTGACTAATCATGCTGTTCTGCTGGTGGGCTATGGTACTGACTCAGCCTCCGGGCAGGATTACTGGATTGTTAAAAACAGCTGGGGCGCCAGCTGGGGCGAGGACGGTTACTTCCGGATCCGCAGAGGAACTGACGAGTGTGCAATAGAAAGCATAGCCATGGCAGCCACGCCAATTCCTAAATTGTAGGGTATACCTCCCAGCATTTCATACTGACCCCTGTCAGTCATGAAAGGGGATCGATGTATTCACAGACTGGAGACTTTGACAGCAGCAATTTGAGAAGATTACAAATAGATTCCTATGATGAAGATTTTTTTGCCTTTAAAATGAAAAGCGCACTTGATTTTAATGTACCTTCCCATCAACCACCAGCCAACTTTTTTCTAAGTACTCAATTAATTGAGGTTTTTACGGATGATGGTGAGCTATGAAGTAATGGATTTTGCTAATTTTGCTAATCATTTGTAATGCAAACAGGTGCTGTATTTTAAAAAATCTTTGTGAAAGCACAAGACTTATTTTTAAATTGTATACATCAGAAGGAAATATGGCAGTGATTATTAAATTTTTTTAAAATGTGTTGTAAGTGTTCAGGTGATGTGTGTTATAGAATTTATGTGCGTGTGCTTAAGAGAATTTTTACTATTGACTCCAGTTAGATTCGCTTGTGTCACTTATGTAAATACTTTAAGAAGGAAAAGGATTTTAGGGTATTTCAATTAAAAACAGCAAGCCTATGAACGTTTATGATAGGAGCATATTCAAATAATGACTAGTGAACACTAAAGTCATCTCCGGGGTATTTGATGAGCCAGAGGCCATGGAGAAAAGAAATAAGAGTTTTGGCAAAAGTCTGGATATTGGTTAAACTTTCTTACGGTGTATCTTGCATTTGGAAGTATTGGTTAGCCTTCATTGGGTTAGGGGTAATGGCTTAATCAGTGGAATATTAGCATGTTAGATTTGGACAGATCTTTGGGATCGCCAAGGGATATTTCACAGTGATGTGAAACCTCTATGCTGAGTAAACACATGGCATCTACTAGAAATCATAGATCAGGCAAAACTAGGCAGTTAGAGCTCCAAATATAAACAAGAACCACCAGCCTTTTGGAGCGGGAAGGGACCCCAGAGATCATGCAATCCCACCTCTTCTTTGCACAGAAAAAGAGACTAGGACTTAGAGGGCAAGTGACTTGTCTGAGGTCACACAGCTGGTAAGTGACGGAGTCTGGATGAGAACCTAGGTCTTGTCAGTTCAGTTCTCCTTGAGAACCTCAGACACAGAATCTCAGCACTTTGCACCAGAGTATCCAGAATCACCAGGGATACCGGGTGCATGCTTGGAAATCTCACCGTGAAATGTTAAGTCTCAGAGTTTTGTTTTAAACCTCATATACTTTGTATTACAATTCACTACATTCATGACATTTTTACTTTCTTTGAACTGAAGTATTATTCCAGACGTTTGCCCCATGTTTAAAGTGTGGCTTCTTGGGCCTCCTGGCACACTGCCACATACCTTTCACCTTTTCAACACATGATGACAAAGCAGCAGGCAGTCTGAGTGGCAGGCATAGCCAAGGCCCTTAGCATCTGGAAGGCCTCCAAGGAGGTGTATTTTCTTTGTTACTTTTACTGATTGAATGTAGGTTTACTCCTACTTCATGCCTAACCTTGTGACTATGTGAAAGTGTAAGTAGACTTTGAAATCAAGTATGAATTTATTAGTAAAATTTATAAAGATGCTACCTGTCAGCTTAACAGGAGAGATTTTATTTAACATGGAGTCATAAGCTTATCCTCTGGTTTTCTACTTGGACAGCCATCAGCTGACACATAGAAGAGCAAGTCATGAAGATGCACTGCACCCCTGCTTTTGCACAATTTCTTGAGGGGCCCTGACTGAGCTCTTAAGAAGAGTCATTGCTGCTGTCCTTCATTAAATGCTTTAGGTAATATTGAAAGACTTACATACAGGTGCGAACCTAACTGGCAATGGCACGCGGGTCTCAAGCATTATCAGTTGAGGACAAGCAATGATTTGAAGAGGGCCAAAGTTTTCAGAGATTGCAAGAGGGGTTGCCCAGAATGAGAGCTCAAGTTACACTGCACTTCAGCCTGCGTTTGTCTGCTGTGGGAGTCTGCTTTCTGCTTTTCCTATTTCTATACAACAGAAAGATCACTGTTTCATCCACAGTGGCGGAATTCATTAAAGACAGTGACTAAATGGAACATCATGGGTCCTCAAGCCATGTGATTAAATTGTTAAGCTGTACAAAAAGCAAGTTTTGTTATCTAGAACTTGTTTATATTGGTGCTAATAGAACATATAATCAAAGTCTCTTGACAAATGGAGCTCGGGAAAAAGTGGGATGGGAATTCTGGCTAGCCTCCCCAAAGACATTCCCAGAAACACTACAGTGATAATATGCATGGATGACGCCATGGGCCACAAAGAAAAATAAAGTTTAGCTGGGCAGTCTAGCATGAGCATGGTCATGACTGGTGCTGTGGTGCCTGGATAAGATTTCTGGCTCTGCCTCTCGTTATCCATGAAACCTTAGGCAGTTTCCTTCAGCTTCCTGTGCTTCAGTTTCCTCTTCTGTGGAATGGAGATAATAGTGTAGTTTTCGCTCACTGTCCGAACTCTCCCGACTAAACCTTTGCCATTGCAACAAAGGAACCCAATGGATTTGTACTTTTGTTTGACATTATTTGTTTTATTTAAAGTCAGGCCTTTCACCATCCCGCGTGGGCGAACTAAAGTAAATGCGGGTAATGAATGTTCCCTGGCCATCTAAACTTGCTCACTGAACTCTATCTGACCTCTAACCACTGAACTCAGGAAGTGAAGAGATTTGGATAGTGAGGGATACATGCACCTACTTGACAGTTCTCAAAGGGTGAAATGCCTTCATACATGCAAAGTAGGTGGAACAGTGCTTGGAACATAATAAGAAGTATATAAATATTAATTATTCAAGTCATTCTGAATGCACATTGTAAAATAACCATTTGCTATGGGGAAGCAGCTAAGACTTGTTCTATTAATAAGCAAGCTCTACCCTACTATGAGAGGGAAGAGAAGGGCCTTAGGAATTTTTTTTTTTTTTTGAGAGGGAGAAAAGAATCAACAGAGGAACACTGGCACAAAGAAACCGACAGAGAAAAACCTTAAAAAACTGAATTTTGGAGACGATTTTGATTTCTTGGTATGGAGGTTTTTACATTACCCCGCTCCCACCCCCTACTCACCCCTACGCTGTTTCTGCTGCTGCCTTTGTGGACAGAAGAAGAAGTATGAGAGGTGATCAAGTTTAGATGGCTACAGTGGAGATGAAAATCAGGTCCCCATGGACAGTAAAGTCACTAACTCTGAAGGGAAAAAGACTAAGGTTAATCTAACATTGTCACAGTTTGATTTTCCTCCTCAGGATTTTCCTATTAGGATAAGGTAAACATAAGAGATTCACGTAACAATAGTTCTAGAAGGTCGTCTAGTCCACTTCTGTCAGTAAAAATGGGCTCAGTGAGATGAAGTATCATGCCTGGAGTTCCAGCTTATAAATCTAGACCCCAGCGTATCCAGAGCTTTCTACTTTACCCACTGCTTCCCAATTAAGAAAAATAAAGAAATCTAAATGTTGTGAGACAAAGAACCTCACCTTGTTCTATAAAATCATTTCTAAGATCTTTCCAGCTCCCAGAAATCCTGTTCTCGTCTCTGGGGGCAAGTGCTCTAAGTTCCAATCCATGTGTTCAGAAGGTTTAATTTAACAGTTTTCCTCTAATTAAAGTGAGGTTAACATTTATATTTCTTAACTGTAATAAAGATTTACTTTTGGTCTATAGATAAGTAGAAACTTCCTGACGAAGATGGAGAGCTTTAGACATTCAAATTCTTCTGCTCTGAAGGGAAGGGCATGGACTTAAAATTGTATGTTGGTGGCGGGTCAAGTTAGCCATTGGGCCTCAGTTTCATTAGCTGTAAAACATTGATGTCATTGAACTGTAGTTCTGATTGAAAATGTGAAATTGCGTGGACTGTAAAATAATTGAAACCTCAGCAAACCTAGCCATGCTACACAATGTCCTCTGATGATGGAGAACCAAAATTGCTGGAGATAATGGAGCCCTTGGACAGAAAATGCGACTCGTGCCTTTGCTGGTGTCTTCCCTTTTCCTTTCAGAAGTCCATTTATCAAGATCCTGTTTCTTCAAATGCCTTTTAAGAGTAAGCAGGAGTGAGAAATTTAACCTCTGCTTCTCTGATTTTGAGGACGTGATGCTGAGGCAATGCTTTGATTTTGAACTTTCTGTCCTAAAAGGCAATTTGTTTTTTGAAATTCAATTCTGTAGGTAAGTGGGGAAAGAGTGTGATAAACTCCAAATTTCCCAAGTTGAGAAAAAAAAGAGCAGACTTGTTCCTTCCTCTAATGCGAAAGGTCTAAAGAGATTGAAATCCTAGCAATCAATTGAAAAGAAATAAGTTGGAGAAATAGGCTTCACCTGAGGAAATGAGGGAATTGCCATGAAGCTGAGGTTGTGCATTAAAGTGATCATTGAGATGATTTATTTTTTTCCTGTAATGTATTTTCTGAAACTTCAAAAGTATTGAATAGTTTCAGTGTAGTGTAAGATAAATGATGGAAAATGAATGCTTTTAGTATCAGATTTTTATACACCCATTCTCTCTTTTCTAGAGAAACTGGGGTGCTAAAAGTCTGTTTTTCCTTTTGATAACTGTTCCTATGCCATCGCAAAAAATGCACAGTATTCCCAAGAGAGAGTAGACACAATCCCAGCTCTGCGGGTTAAAATTCAGTTGACCTATATGGATAAGTCTACGGAAAGTAAGCAAATAGTATTGTGCCCTGAAAATAGCGTGGACTTTGGGAGCAGCCTCTGCTCCTCCAGTCTTTGTTATTTGGACCTTAGTTCAGTTACCAAACAGAGATCTCCAGTCTTCAGTGTTCACCTGTTAAAAGATGATGCTAATATCTACTTTCAAGGGTTGTGGCAAGGTTTGAAAGAAGCACTGAGTGTTTATATATTACCTGCCTTGTAAAAAAAAGGTTTAAAGTGCTTTACAAATGTAAAGATGCAGTACAAAATAAGTAAAAAATAAGTGAGTAAAGTGAAGTAAAGGAAATTGATAGGAAAGTAGGAAATGACCATGAGCAAAGTCTGTACAGAGTCTAGCCCCTTACCTGATATGTGGGGATCATGCTTCAACAATGGTGCTCAACCAGAGGTGATTTGGTCCCTCAGGGGACATTTGGGTTGTCACATGGGGGGAGGAGATGCCCTCCACAATGAAGAATTATCTGGCCCAAAATGGCAATAGTGCCCAGGTTGAGAAAGCCTGCTCTACCACGTGCAAACTCCCTTACACTTTTTTCCCAGCACCAAATAAGTGTTATAGATTTTGGAGGAAGAAGAGAATTCTGAGGGCTAAAGTTATCCCAGAAGCTTCCAGAAAGGGCAGGCATATCTTGGAGATATCACAGATTCAGTTCCAGACCACTGCAATAAAGCAAATATTGCAATAAAGTGAGTCACATGAATTTTTTGGTTTCCCAGTGCATATAAGAGTTATATTTACACTATACTATAGTCTGTTAAGTGTGCAATAGTGTTATGTCTAAAAAATGTACATAGCTTTATTAAAAGATACTTTATGGATAAGAAATGCTAATCTTCATCTGGACCTTCAGCAAGTCATAATCTTTTGCTGGTGGAAAGTCTTGCGTCAGTGTTGATGGCTGTTACTGATGAGGGTGGTGGTTGCTGAAGATTGGGATGGCTGTACCAATTTCTTAAATAAAACAATGAAGTGTGCTGTATCAATTGACTCTTCCTTTCACAAACAATTTCTCTAACACGTGATGCTGTTTGATAACCTTACCTTCTTTCGAAATTGAGGTCACTCCTTTCAAACCCTGCCACTGCTTTATCAAATAAATTTATGTAATATTCTAAATCCTTTGTTGTCATCTTGACAATCGTCACAGCATTTTCAGCAGGAGTAGTTTCCATCTCAAGAAACCACATTCTTTGCTCATCCATAAGAAGCAACTCCTCATCCGTTAAAGTTTGATCATACATTGCAGCAGTTCAGTCACGTCTTCAGGCTCCACTTCTACTTCAAGTTCTCTTGCTATTTCCACCACGTCTGCAGTAACTTCCTCCACTGAAGTCTTGAGCCCCTCAAAGTCATCCATGAGGATTAGAATCAACTTCTCCCAAACTCCTGTTAATGTTCATATTTTAACCCCTTTCCATGAATCAAAAATGTTTTTCATGACATCTAGAATAATGAATCCTTTCCAGAAAGCTTCCAGTTTACTTCAGCCAAATCCATCAGTGAAATCACCATCTATGACAGCTATAGCCTTATAAAATGTATTTCTTAAATAATAAGACTTGAAAGTCAAAATAACTTCTTGAGTATTTGTGGGCTGCAGAATAGACGTTATGTTAGCAGGCATGAAAACAACTTTCATCTCGTTGTACATCTCCATCAGAGCTCTTGGATGACCAGGTGCATTGTCAATGAGCATTAATATTTTGAAAGGAATCTTTTTTTCCGAGCAACACGTTTCAACATTGGGCTTAAAATATTTAGTAAACCACGTTGTAAGTAGATGTGCTGTCATCCAGATTTTGTTGTTCCATTTATAAAGCACAAGTAGAGTAGATTTAGTATAATTCTTGAGGGCCCTAGGATTTTCAGAATGGTAAATGTTCATTGACTTCAACTTAAAGTCACCAGCTGCATTAGCCCCTAACAAGAGTTGGCCTGTCTTTTGAAGCTTTGAAGCCAGGCATTGACTTTTCCTCTCTACCCGTGAAAGTCCTAGATGGCATCTTCTTCCAATATAAGGCTGTTTTATCTACATTGAAAATCTGTTGTTTAGTGTATCCACCTTCATTAATTATCTTAGCTAGATCTTCTGGATAACTTGCTGCAGCTTCTACATCAGCACTTGCTGCTTCACCTTGTGCCTTTATGTTATAGAATTGGCTTCTCTCCTTAAACCTCATGAACCAACCTCTACTAGCTTCGAACTTTTCTTCTGCAGCTTCCTCATCGCTCTCAACCTTCTCAGAATTGAAGAGAGTTAGGATCTTGCTGTGGATTAGGCTTTGGTTTAAGGGAATGTTGTGGCTGGTTTCTCTTCTATCCAGACCACGAAAGCTTTCTCCATATCAGTAATACTCTGGTTCGCTTTCTTATCATTTGTGTGTTCACTGGAGTAGCATTTTTAATTTCCATGAAGAACTTTGCATTCAGAACTTGGCTAATTGTTTGGTGCAAGAAGCCTAGCCTTTGGCCTATCTTGGCTTTTGACATGACTTCCTAAGCTTCATCATTTCCAGCTTTTGATTAAAAAACCCTTCCTTTCACCTGAACACTTAGAAGTTATTAATTGGCCTAATTTCAATATTGTTGGGTCTCAGGGAATAGGGAGGCCCCAGCAGAGGGAGAGAGACAGGGGAATGGCTGATCGCTGGAGCAGGAGCAGTCAGAACACACACAACATTCATTGATTAAGTTCACCTTTTTTTTTTTCTCTTTTTCTTTTTTTTATTAAGGTTATAAAAGTTAACATCCTTGTGAAATTACAGTTGTACGTTATTATTAGTCATGTTGTAGGTACACCACTTCACCCCTAGTGCCTTCCCCCGACCCCCCTTTCCCCTGGCAACCACCGATCAGTTCTCTTTGTCCATATGTTAACTACCACCTATGAGTGGAGTCATACAGAGTTCGTCTTTCTCTGTCTGGCTTATTTCACTCAACATAATACCCTCAAGGTCTATCCATGTTGTTGTGAATGGGACGACTTTGTCCTTTTTTATGGCTGAGTAGTATTCCATTGTATATATATACCACAACTTCTTTATCCTCATCAGTTGCTGGGCACTTAGGTTGGTTCCATGACTTAGCTATTTTGAATAATGCTGCAATGAAGATAGGGGTGCATGGAACTTCTGGAATTGCTGATTTCAGGTTCTTAGGATATATACCCAGTAGTGGGATGGCTGGGTCATAAGGTATTTCTATTCTTAACTTTTTGAGGAATCTCCATACTGTTTTCCATAGTGGCTGCACCAGTTTGCATTCCCACCAACAGTGTATGAGGGTTCCCTTTTCTCCACAGCCTCTCCAACATTTGTCACTTTTGGTTTTGGATATTTTTACCATTCTAACAGGTGTAAGGTGATATCTTAGTGTAGTTTTGATTTGCATTTCCCTGATGATTAGTGATGATGAGCATCTTTTCATGTGTCTATTGGCCATCTGTATATCTTCTTTGGAGAAATGTCTGTTCATGTCCCCTGCCCATTTTGTAATTGGGTTATTTGATTTTTTTATTGTTGAGTTGTGTGAGTTCTTTATATATTATGGAGATTAACCCTTTGTCAGATAAATAACTTGTGAATATTTTTTCCCAATTAGTGGGCTGTTTTTTTTGTTTCAGTCCTGTTTTCCCTTGCCTTGAAGAAGCTCTTTAGCCTGATGAAGTCCCATTTGTTTATTCTTTCTATTGTTTCCCTCATGTGAGGGGTTATGGTGTCCGAAAAGATTCTTTTGAAGCTGATGTCAAAGAGTGTGCTGCCGATATTCTCTTCTAGAAGACTTATTGTTTCAGGCCTAATCTTTAGGTCTTTGATCCATTTTGAGTTTATTTTAGTAAATGGTGAAAAAGAATGGTTGATTTTTATTCTTTTACATGTGGCTGTCCAGTTTTCCCAGCACCATTTGTTGAAGAGACTTTCTTTCCTCCATTGTAGGCCCTCAGCCCCTTTGTGAAAGATTAGCTGTCCATAGATGTGTGGTTTTATTTCTGGGCTTTCAGTTCTGTTCCATTGATCTGTGCATCTGTTTTTGTACCAGTACCATGCTGTTTTGATTACTGTGGCTTTGTAGTATGTTTTGAAGTCAGGGATTGTGATGCCTCCAGCTTTGTTCTTCTTTCTCAGGATTGCTTTAGCAATTCGGGGTCTTTTGTTGCCCCATATGAATTTTTGGATTCTTTGTTCAATTTCTGTAAAGAATGACATTGGAATTCTGATTGGGATAGCATTGAATCTATAGATTGCTTTAGGTAGTATGGACATTTTAACTATGTTTATTCTTCCAATCCATGTGCATGGAATGTCTTTCCATCTCTTTATGTCGTAGTCGATTTCTTTCAAGAAGGTCTTGTAGTTTTTGTTGTATAGATCTTTCACTTCCTTGGTTAAATTTATCCCAAGGTATTTTATTCTTTTTGTTGCGATCATGAATGGGATTGAGTTCTTGAGATCTTTTTCTGTTAGTTCATTGTTAGCATATAGAAATGCTACTGATTTATGTATGTTGATTTTATACCCTGCAACTTTGCTGTAGTTGTTGATTGTTTCTAATAGTTTTTCTATGGATTCTTTGGGGTTTTCTATATATAAGACCATGTCATCTGCAAACAGCAAGAGTTTTACTTCTTCGTTGCCTGTTTGGATTCCTTTTATTTCTTTTTCCTGCCGAATAGCTCTGGCCAACACCTCCAGTACTATGTTGAATAAGAGTGGTGAAAGTGGGCACCCTTGTCTTGTTCCTGTTCTGAGAGGGATGGGTTTCAGTTTTTGTCCATTGAGTATGATGTTGGCTGTGGGTTTGTTATATATGGCCTTTATTATGTTGAGGTACTTTCCTTCTATACCTATTTTATTGAGGGTTTTTATCATAAGTGGACGTTGGATCTTGTCGAATGCTTTCTCTGCATCTATTGAGATGATCATGTGGTTTTTGTTTCTCATATTGTTAATGTAGTGAATCACGTTGATTGACTTGCAGATGTTGAACCATCCCTGTGTCCCTGGTATAAATCCCACTTGATCATGGTGTATAATCTTTTTGATATATTGCTGTATTCGGTTTGCCAAAATTTTGTTGAGGATTTTTGCATCTATGTTCATCAGTGATATTGGCCTGTAGTTTTCCTTCTTTGTGTTGTCCTTGTCAGGTTTGGGGATCAGGGTGATGTTGGCTTCATAGAATGTATTAGGGAGTGCTCCATCTTCCTCTATTTTCTGGAACAGTTTGAGAAGGATAGGTATTAAATCTTCTTTGAATGTTTGGAAGAATTCTCCAGAGAAGCCGTCTGGTCCTGGACTCTTATTTTTGGGGAGGTTTTTGATTACTATTTCTATTTCTTTACTTGTGATTGGTCTATTCAGATTCTCTATTTCTTCCTGATTCAGTTTGGGTAGGTTGTATGAGGCTAGGAATTTATCCATTTCTTCTAGGTTGTTCAATTTGTTGGCATATAGTTTTTCATAGTATTCTCTTATGATCCTTTGTATTTCTTCGGTATCTGTTGTGATTTCTCCTCTCTCATTTCTAATTTTATTTATTTGAGACTTCTCTCTTTTTTTTTTAGTGAGTCTGGCTAAGGGTTTGTCGATTTTGTTAATTTTTTCAGAGAACCAACTCTTTGTTTCATTGATCCTTTCTACTGTCTTTTTTGTTTCAATATCATTTATTTCTGCTCTAATTCTTATTATTTCCCTCCTTCTACTGACTTTGGGCTTTGTTTGTTCTTCTTCTTCTAATTCCGTTAGGTGTCGTTTGAGGTTGTTTATGTAAGATTTTTCTTGCTTATTGAGGTGAGCCTGTATTGCAATGAATTTCCCTCTTAGGACTGCCTTTGCTGCATCCCAAATAATTTGGTACAGTGTGTTTTCATTTTCATTTGTCTCCTTATAATATTTGATTTTTTCTTTAATTTCCTCAATAATCCATTGTTTGTTCAGTAGCATGTTGTTTAGTCTCCACATTTTTGGCCCTTTCCCAGCTTTATTCTTGTAGTTGATTTCTAGTTTCATAGCATTGTGATCAGAAAAGATGTTTGATATTATTTCAACCCTCTTGGACTTATTGATGCTTGCTTTGTTTCCCAAGATATGGTCTATCCTTGAGAATGTTCCATGTGCGTTTGAGAAGAATGTGTAACCTGCTGTTTTTGGATGAAGTGTCCTATATATATCTATTAGGTCCATCTGATCTGATTTTTCATTTAATTCTATAATTTCCTTGTTGATTTTCTGTCTGGATGATATGTCCATTGGTGTTAATGGGGTGTTGAGGTCCCCTACTATTATTGTATTGCTGTTGATGTCTCCTTTTAGTTTTGTTAATAGTTTCTTTACGAATTTTGGTGCTCCTGTGTTAGGTGTGTATATATTTATAACTGTTATGTCATCTTGGTGGAGCGTCCCTTTTATCATTATATACTGCCCCTCTTTGTCTTTCTTTATCTGTTTTGCTTTGAAGTCTACTTTGTCTGATATAAGTATGGCAACACCTGCTTTCACTGTTCATTATTGGCTTGGAGTACTGTCTTCCATCCCTTCACTCTGAGTCTGTGTTTGTCTTGGGGCTGAGGTGTGTTTCCTGGAGGCAGCACATTGTTGGATCTTGTTCTTTGATCCATCCTGCCACTTTGTGCCTTTTGATTGGAGAGTTCAATCCATTCACGTTTAGTGTGATTATTGAAATGTGGGGGCCTACTGTTGCAATTTTATCGCTTGTTTTCTGGTTCTTTTACATTTTGTCCTGATGGAGAGCTGTTACTTTGTGTTATTGTCCTTCTGCTTATCTCCTTTGTTCTGGATTTTGTAACCCCTTTCCTTTTTTTGATTTTTCAGGAATGAGTTTCTTCCTGAGCAATTCTTGAAGAGGAGGTTTTGTGGTGATGAACTCCCTTAACTTTTATTTATCTGGGAAAGTTTTTATTTCTCCATTGTATTTGAAGGATATTTTTGCTGGATAGAGTATTCTTGGCTGCAGGTTTTTGTCCTTCAGAGTGTCTTGGGGTTGGCCTTCTTGCGTTAATAAAGTTTGGAGATCTATTGGCTTCTGTGACATGAAGTTCCATCTCTCTTCCCAAGTTTGGAAAGTTCTCAGCTATTATTTCTTTGAACAGGCCTTCTGCCCCCTTCTCCTTCTCTTCTCCCTCTGGTATACCTATAATCCTTATGTTGCATCTCCTAATTGAGTCGGATAATTCTTGGAGAGTTTCTTCATTTTTTTTCAGTCTTAATTCTCTCTCCTCCTCTGCCTGCAGCATTTCTATATTCCTATCCTCCAAATTGCTAATTCTGTCCTCCATATTATCGACCTTACTGTTCAGAGAGTCCAGATTTTTCTTAATCTCCTCCATTGTGTTCTTCATCTCCAGTATTTCTAATTGGTTCTTCTTTATAGTGTCAAGCTCTTTTGTGACATAGCTCCTGAACTCATTGAGTTGTCTATCTGAATTCTCTTTTAGGTTGTTGAGTTTTTTCATAATGGCAGTTTTGAAATCATCGTCATTTAGGTTATAGATTTCATTGTCTTTGGGATTGTTTTCTGGGTGCTTATCATTTTCCTTCTGTTCTGGAGAGTTAATATATTTTTTCATACTGTTTGATGACGTGGATTTGTGCTTCCTCATAGAGATAGAGTTTAGTCACTGCTTCCACTTGTTGTGTCTGGTGTGTGTGTGGGGCAGCTGTTTAGACTGCCCCAACCAGGAACCCTGTCAGCTGTTACACACTGGGCCTGGACTCCTCCTCATAGTCACAGTGGTCCTGTGGGGTCCCTCATCGGTTGTGGGGGCAATTGCAAGGGGGCCTCAGGCTGCTGGTGCATACTGCTGCAGTCCACCTAGACACGCTCCCTCCTTGTGGTCTGCAGCAGTGTTGTGGGCTTTCCCATCAGCCAGGAGCAGGATCACCTATAATCTCCGATTTGTCCCTAACAGAGCCCACAAGATCACACTTGTCCACTATAGGTCCCAGCAGAGCTATGGGTATCTTCTGCAGTCTGTCATTAGCTCACCTGTGCTGCTTTTGCCCCAGGTCCTTCCTGCCTTGAGATTGCCAGTTGGGACCTCTCCACTAGTGCTGTGGAGAGGCTTTCGCTGAGGCTGCTGTAAGAACCTGGAGATCCCCCCTGGGCTACGTAGCCATTTCACCGGTGCTCTACTCTGCCCCACTTCACTCTCACGGGATCTCTGGGAGCCTCTTGCCTCATCTGGGACACGGCCAGAGTCCGTGGGCCTGGCGGTGGCTTGTAAGCTGCTGCCTTGTGGGGAATTCTGCTCTAGGGAGCTTCCTGGTGTTCCAAATGCTGGGCAGGGCCTCCCTGCCAATGGTGAGCAGAGGCCCTCCCTGCTGGGGGGATGCGGGACCCTGGAGCGACCCCCCGGGCCACAGAGCCAGGTGTTTGAGCTCCACCCAGTCCCCAAGCGCGTCCACGGGAAGTGCGGGCACCTCCTGCACCGACCCGTGTGCAGGAGACCGTGAGCCCAGCGGCAGCTTGTGGCCTGGAGCCGCCCCAGGGGACCCTCCCACTGGGAGTTTCCCTTTGTCCTGGATTCTGGGCGTGGCCTCCCTGCCAATGGCGAGCAGAGGCTTTCCCTGCCAGGGAGATGCGGGACCCCGGAGCATTCCCCTGTGCCACAGAGCCAGGCGCTGGAGCTCCAACCGTGTCCCCAAGCATGTCTACGGGAAGTCTGGGCGCCCCCTGCACCAAGCCGTGTGCCAGAGACCGTGAGCTCAGTGGCAGCTTGCGGTCTGGTGTCATGCTGGGCCTGCCAGGAGCTTCTCTTTGATCTGGCTTCTGGGCAGGGCCTCCCTGCTAATGGCGAGTGGAGACCTTCCCTGCCAGTGGGTGTGGGACCCTGGGGATTTCCCCCTGGGCTTAGGTGTGATCGTGGGGGCTTGGGTAGGGGTGTTGTCACCTGTTTCCACCATCACTCCGCTGATGAGTGCACACTCCTGCCCTTGGTGTGTGGCGATACTATGGGGGAGTCCGCTGGAAGAGAACCTCCTGCAGGAACTAGGCTGTCCTGGGGTCGGGGGTCAGGGGTGGGTGAGTTTGCTCCTATTTTCACCGCCTCCCGGGGGGAAGTCCGTCTGCCTTCTGATGTGTAGTAGCACGAGACTTTTAGGCATCTTGAGATGCTATCTGCATATCCTTTGTTAATCGGTGAATGTCCAATTAGTTGTAGATACGACGGGGGAGAGACAAAGAAGACCTCTCACTCCGCCATCTTGGTTCCGCCCTCCCCTAAGTTCACCATTTTATATGGGCACAGTTTGTGGTGCCCCAAAACAATTACAATAGTAACCAAAGATCATTGATCATAGATCACCATAACAAATATAATAACAATGAAAAAGTTTAAAATATTGGCAGAATTACCAAAATGTGACACAGAGACACAAAGTGAGTAAATGCTGTTGGAAAAATGGCCTTAATAGACTTGCTCGATGCAAGATTCAACCTGCAAAAATTGCAATATCTGCAAAGCTCAATAAAGTGAAGCACGATAAAATGAGGTGTGCCTGTATGTGGAACCTGAGCAGAGCTGTGAAGGATAAAGAGGAGTAGTAGAAGACATGCGAGGCCCAGGGGGAAGATTGAAGTAATGAGAGCAGGGAGGGCACTTGCGTTCAGTTTCAAGACGATAGATTGAGCCCATTCTGCAGTAGCCCCCACCCAACAGGAACCCATTGATATGATTTTTAAAAGCTATAAAATTTATTAAATACAGAGCCATAATTTTTAGGAAGAATGGTGTCATTAGTGGACCAGGCATTGGATAAATCCTTGTTTAAAAAAAAGGGGAGGAGCAAATGGGACAATAGAACGATAATTGGAGGCCCACGTGTGTGAGGAAATTCTGCCATAGAAGATGAACACACCATCTCAACTCACTACACATTTGATCAAGATAAGGATAAGAAGGAAACAGGTAGACTGTATTATTTTTGCTTAAAAAGAACATTTGCTTCAAGCATTGATCCTTTGCCCTTGCTGGGTCATGGACTGTGAACCCTTTTGAGATTGATAAAAACCATGGGTCCTTTCCCGAGAAAAAGGCACATGCTCATCCTGAATTCTGCATAAAACTTCAGCAAGCTCTTGGAGACTCAGAAGCCCCAGCACAGTATGCCTTTGCATACACAGGTGCTTTTTCTCCCAGCAAGCAGCCATTCCAAAGTGCAGATGTTTTCATTCAGCTACAGGCTGGGAGGGACCATTGAAAAGGCTTGGCACAGGGAATTCAGGGAGCCTATACCAGGTAGATAACTCAACTTCCAGTCGTAATCCCACTCTTGGGCAGATGCTGTTTGGAAACTGAGCTGCTCATTTGTTCTCTGAGCCTAGTGGTTCCCAGTCCCTTGTCCGGGTTTCTCTGGGGTCGGGACCTAGCCTTACTCCTGTGATAGTGTCTGTAGAGCAGGACTCTGACCAGTAAAGCCCCACCTTCCACCAATGGAGAGACCTGTCTGATGCCACTTCCTGCCTTCGGGAATTCTTCATTTTGTGCAGCCTGTGGAGTCCCCCTCGCTGTGCTCCTGCCATCCACAGAGGCAAGACCATTTCCTTCCCCTCCCCTTGACCCTATTGCTGCCTCCTTACCTTGACTGCCCACTGCAGCAGCTTCACCCAGCAGATAGCTCTAACTGCCAAACTATGCTTTATTGTTGCACCCAGTTAGTCGTGCGCCCTCAAAACAGTTCTGTTTTTATTGATAATAATAATATCTGCCATTTATCAAGGTCTTACTTTGTGCCAGATGGTGTGGTTAGCCCTTTGTATACAATATCTCACTCAATTCCTTGTAAAGATCCTGTTTCACAAATAAGGAATCAGAGCAGTTAAGTAACTTGCCCTAAATCACAGAGCTCATCCATTTACGTGGGATTTGAACCCATGTCTCTTTGTTCTAGAACCACAGCTCTTAACTACTCTACGCCTCCTCCCTCAGCATGTCCTTCCCGGGTCTTCCCCAGTGGAGAGTTGCTTTTTCATGTCCTGGTCCCTTTTGTTCTTCCTTGTCTTTTTGTGGGTAACTCTCATACTTGCACAAATGCTGAGAGGTAAGAAGATGCCTTTAGCATCTTAAATCAGGATGAATAAAAGAAGGGTGGTCTCAGAGACATAAAGAGGTTAAGTCAGGAGAGGAACCGTGAGAATGGAATGACCTACTCTATTTTAAACATGTTGAATTTCAGCTGACCACTGCAAAAGCCAGAAAAGCTTTTCCTTTCAGCAAGTGTCTAACCGGAAATGTGATAGCGATTCTTAAGAAGGATTTGGCGAACCTAATGTTTAGCAGATTTGCAACAATTGCTGTAAGCTCAAATGGAAATTATTTTCTGGCAGTGCACTCAGCCCTCCAAGCAAGAGTGGGTTATTTTACTGGGAGTGCAATGGCAAGGAAGGTATGAAAGACAACAACATTTGCTCCAATATAAAAACTAAATAAATAACAGAAGAAAGATGACTGAGGCCCTCTCTCCTGTATTTCATGTACCTCAGGATGTTGGTTGAGAGACATCAACTCAGGATGGGTTCGCAGAACACCTTGGGTTAGGGTTTGCAGAAAGTTTAACTTCAATCTGGGCACTCAATGATTTCTTTCTTATATTTGAACTGCCCACCTGTTGGTCTTTTGTAGTTTGGGATAATAAAAGAATAAAAAAGAAAGAGCCCCTGCAGTTTTGGCATGAATTTTTATTGACTTCAGCTCAGAGCCCGTTCATGTGAATAGTGTTGGCTTTGGCAAGCATCCAGAAAATGTCTCTTGGGAGGAGCTTCTCTGTTCTTGTTTTAGAGCAACTTTGCGCAATTAATCACAGCGTTATTTACAGTTATAAACAGTTGGAAACAACCTAGAGGTCCAACAAATAGGAAATAGATCATTTATAGAATGCAAGCTTGACAATATATTATACAATGCTAAAAATAACCCTGCCACCAATGTAACAACACCAGGAAATGTTTATGTTCTAATATGTAGAAAAATGATGCTGTGTTTTGTTGTGTAAAATGCAAATGGACGCGTAAGCTCCTTCAAAAGGGCAGGCAGGTTATGAATGGCTAAACAAGTTATTTCTTTTATTGTTTTTGTTGTAAGAGCTTTGTAATAAATAACAGAAAATGTAACCAAAATTTGTATGACCAAGAAGCCCTCATCACATAAATATGCTCCAGTCTCTCTCCCCTCAGATCAAAGCCACCAACTTTTCATCCTACTGTAAAGATCATATTATTCTTTCCTTCTCTCAACAGCTAAGCTTCTTCTAAGAAGTTTCTTTTACCTTCTCGCTTTGTGTTTTCTCCTCAATCTATTGAAATTTGCCTTCTGCCAGGTTACTTCTTCGAGACTGTTCATGTCAAGATAAGCAAAAAACATCTTGTTGCTAAAAGCAGGTTTCAGTCTTTATCTCAGCATTTGATGTTTGGTCTTGCCTTCCTTACCTGTGCCATTCCCAGCTTTCAGATCACTATTTCTTTGCAGTTCTCTTTTCAGGCTCCTGGTCCTCCATGTATGCCGTAATTTACTATTTCTCCAGCTTCCACACCAGTCTCCTTTTCCCCATCACTACACGTTGTCTCTTGTTGAGCTTTTTCACGGTCAGTTTATATTATCTACATTCTGGTGAATCCCAAATCTAGGCTTCATCTCCAGAGCACATGTATTGGTTATCTTTTGTGGCACAATAAATTACCCAAAAACTTAGTGATTTAAACTGAAATGCATTTATTATCTTACAATTGCTGTGGGTCAGGAATCCAGGTACAGTTTCACTGGATTCTTGCTTCATGGCTTCTCACAAAGCTCCAGTTAAGGAGTCAGTTCACAGTCTGCAGTCTCATCTGAAGGCTCGCTCAGAGATGGTAGTCAGTATTCAGTTCCTTGGAGGTTCTTGGACTAAAGGCCTCAGTTCCTTGCTGGCTCTTGGCCAGAGACCACCCTCAATGCTTTGCCATATGGGCCTCTCCAGTAGGACAGCTTTCTTCATCTAAGCGTGCAAGCTTTGAAAGCAATAGGGAGAGTGTACTAGCAAGATAGGATTCACAGTCTTTGTAACCTAATCTTGGAAAAGATATCTCCTCAATGTTTCCATATTCTATTGGCCAGAAGCAAATTATCAAGGAGAGAGTATTACAAAAAGCCTGAACACCAGGAGGGGGTGATCATCAGGGCCATCATAAAGACACCTACTGTAACTCTAAACCAGATATTTCACTTCCCACTTGTACATAGATGTACAAGTCTCATTAGTGAGTGCAAAATGCACAACTCTGACTACATCATCTTTTTCTCATCCCCCAAAACAAGCTCATTTTCTTCCTTTTAGTTAATAGCATCATCATTCACCAAGTTTACAAACTTGGAAACCTAGGTACTATCATTGATTTATTCTTCTTCCTCACCCCCAACATTCAATTAGTCATGACCACCAACTAATTCTAATTTCTAAATATGTCTGTCCCCATACACGTCTGTTTAAGCTTTCATGATCTGTAACGTGTGTAACTGCTATAGCCTCCTAGCCTACCTTCCTACTTGCAGCCTTGTCCTCTTCCAATCCTCACCACAGCAATGGTGACAGTGTCACTCTTCTGCTTAAAATCTTTAATCGGCTTCCCATAGCTCAGGAATATTTCAAGCAGACAAGGCTAACAGTGTGAAAATGAACATTCAATAAACCTGTGGTTTTCATAATGCGGGCTACAGAAATTTAAACTCCGCAAAATCTTCCTGGCTGGTAGGGATACATGGAAGTTGACTGACAAATATTTATGAAGGGAATAGCTTTTTATATGAATAGTATCCAAACTTCTTAATAGGATACAAGTGGTTTAGTGTGGTACTTCAAGTATAGGGAACATAAAGTCAAAATGGTTGTATTTGCAATAACTTCTGTCAATTGTTCTTTAAAATATTATCTTTTTGGAGGGCTGAATCTCTTGAAGATATTTCAGTCCCACCGTATAACTTTCCAGGCATTTTCATTTATTAAAGTTACACACCAGTTCTAGGAAACTCAGACGTATTTATTCTAACATTTCAGTCTCTCAGCGTCTCTGCTAGCCCACAGGACGCCAATGTAAGAACAAGAAAATATTCTCATGCAGCTCCTAGAAGAGGGAGGGGCCTGGGCATATCAGTTCAGACCTCTAATTCATCCCCAAAGCATATTCAATTCTAGCTGCTTGGAATTTAGATATGTTGTGGTCTGCTTTTTTAACGAATCTCTCCTGTTTCTAATTTGGCCATGAGGGATGGCTAAGAGTGAAAATGGCATTTCCTAATCAGTTGTAACATGATTGGTTGTCAAAAATTTCCCTGACTGTTGTCCCCGTGATGTGTTGATGCCGGTTCGGGAGTGTTTCTGGGAGCTGCCTATGCAGAAGCAGACATGGGTGTGCCCACCATAAACTATAGCCCAGACACCTGTGCTTGCTTCAACCTGTGCTGCCTGTGGCGTCAAGACCCAAGTCACTGGATTCCCTAAAATGCTCCTTATCCTGAAATTCACTTTAACTGAATCAACTTCTCAGGCCTGGAAAACACTTCATACTTGTTTTCCTGACAGCCCCATTCAAAAACGAGCTAGGAAAAATAATGTTTTCATAGGGACATACGAGAAATAAGTATAAAAATCCTTAAGATGTGGTTTGGCAAAGACATTTTCCCATTCAAAAATGAGTAGTGTTTCTGGCACTTGCTATAATAGTTTGTAGCTGGCAGCTGAATTATCTTGGCCTCTGCCCAAAACTCTGGCCTGGAAAGCTAGTCTTCAAATCTCCTGTGTTGAAGAAGGTTTTAAAACATTTAATAGCCGTCCATTTACATGTGAAAAATAAGACATTATATTAGCCATTATGAGATACTGTGCCATAATAATGGCAATAATAATAGACAAAATAACTACCTTTTGCATGGTAGTGTACTGTTTATATTGTTCTTCAAAACAACCTATGAGATAGAAAAAAATAGATTGGTTTTAACAGCCCATTTTATAGATATAAGAACTTAGGTTCAATGAGACCAAAAGCCTGGCTCAAGGGTGTTTGAGAGAACTAGTATTTGAATCCTCAGCTTTAGACTTCAGCCTGTTTTTGTTCCATTTTGCCACATTATTTTTAATGTTTATCATCTGAAATGCAATGTGGTAGGCATTGAGTTAGTAATTCTTCCTTTAACTGAACCCGACAGAAAATTATACACCACTCTTAGCCAATAATGACTTGGAGAATTATTTATGCCTTCCTCAACATTAGTACTTTCACATATTTTTAAAGGTAATTATTTTACTCATGACTGATCTGTTATAAAACAGGTGTGGGCTTGCTTGTCTACAAATACGCCCATAAGTAAGTATGTTCTAGTGCCGTAAATTAGGATCACCCACGTTCTTTTTCCCTAAACAATTTATTTTAACTAGAATCCCCTGCCTCTGTAAATTCACCATCCTCCAACCCATAACATCATATCATTTAGAAGTCTGAGACCTCTAAATGGGATCTTTGTTATGAGACAAGGACATAGTCTGTCTCCTCTGTATTAAAAGCCAATAGCATTAACTCACTGTCTTTCAGTTTGATAATAATTACGGCTTATTTCAATCCTGTGCATATTGCTTCCTATCATCTTTTGTTCTTTTTCTTGGAGAAGGGTGATTAGAAGTCCGTGAGGGAAGAGTCAAATGGAACAGTGTTATAAACCTATACTTGTGAGACAATCGAGGACCGCAGAGGTGGGTTGTGTGGGATAAAGGGAAGCAACAGTCCAATCCATGGATTTCAGCGAAACATGGTGATGTGATCTAGGCAGCTTTGATATATAAGGGGAAATCTATAGTTGATGGAACTTGGCTGTAGAAGTCTCCTGGACACAAACTGGGGCAGTGACATCGTTCTAAATTTGAGCAAAAGATTCTCAGTTAGTTCCTGGATAAGATGGGTAGGCATAGTGTTAGGACACAACAAAAATAATAGGTAAGCATGGTGTCTGAACCCAGGAAAATGGGCCAGGGCTCTGGTGCGGGGGGTTAGAGGGCCTGGAAACTGGAGTACAATCTAGGAGAGTGTTCAAGGTTCTAGGGAGGAAAAAAGGCTACAGCTTTGGGCCTGGGTTTCATCCCATATACATTGGATTTTAACCATACTAGATAGACCCACCTGACGATGAGGATGGAGTCAGTAGGGAGAAAGCATTTGTGCAGGGAAATAACATAATCAGATCTTTATTTCGATACTATTTTTAAGCGTCGTTAAAGAACATTTGAGAGGAAGAGAAGACTAGAAACAGCAAGCCCAATTAGGAGGCTGCTGATATCTTCAAAATGTTGTCTGTCTCACCTTTATCCTTGTCAGACTTCTTTTTCCAAATATCTGTAGAATGGACTACCCTTACCAAATCCTTTAATACTTATTATCTGTTTCTGTATCATACTTCTCTGAAGAGATTGTAAACTTTGGTGAATTTGCTGAATTTAATAGCATTAAGTTCATTATAAATAATCAGAAAAATACATGGATGCTTTGCAGTGAAGAATACAACATATGACAAATAAAGCATGGCCTGTGCAGAGAAAGTAAGGTAATAGATGTTATATTCAGGGATATAGATATGTCAAAACAGGATAGATTGTTGATTCCTGTAGCAAGGTGTTAATGAGTGGGCAACATTTTTTTTTTTTAAGATTGGCACCTGAGCTAACAACTGTTGCCAATCTTTTTTTTTTTTCTGCTTTTTCTCCCCAAATCCCCTCAGTTTATAGTTGTACATTTTAGTTGTGGTCCTTCTAATTGTGACACATGGGACGCCGCCTCAACATGGCCTGATGAGCGGTGCCATGTCCGCGCCCAGGATCCGAACCCTGGGCCACTGAAGTGAAGCGCGTGAGTTAACCACTTGGCCACGGGGCCAGCCCCAAGGGCGACTGTTTAAATCACAAGTCACATCAACTTTCTCAGTGTCTGGGATGCAGAAGGCTTATCTTTCTTCACCATCAGATTTAGGTAACCATCCACAATTGCACCACAGAGACAGTCTCTTTTATTTCCTCTTTTCTATCCCCAATCTTTCTTGTGAGCTCTTGGTGAAGACTTGGGGGAAACAGGTGGTGGGTGGATGTGGAGATCTTTGTCCCTCAGCTTTTAAAAATCAATTAAAATTCCATCTACTTTCTTCTTACCCGTATCTATAGCAGCTGCCTCTTTCTCTCACTGCCCCACCAAAGATGAGTCCTTTCTCTCATCAGAGAAGCTTGTCACCTTCTGCATTTCAGCTCATTAGGTTACTTTGTACCATCAATTCTCTGATAGGCTAAAAAAGTCTTTTAAGGTTTAGCATATTATCCAGCTTGTCTTCATGATTAGAGTGGAAGCAACATTCCCCTCTGACTTTCTACAC
This sequence comes from Equus quagga, assembly GCF_021613505.1. NCBI lineage: Eukaryota > Metazoa > Chordata > Mammalia > Perissodactyla > Equidae > Equus > Equus quagga. Next base: position 40,678,802 of record NC_060280.1, on the reverse strand, counting down.
CCTAATAAAATGTAGAAATCAGATGATGCATTTTCCATACTTAACACAATTGCTGCCACGTAATTGATGCTCAAAAAACATTGGTGGTTGAATAATATGAATAGTCCCATCTACTAATTATACACCTTTAAATTATTGTTTAATCTGTGCTGAAATTCAGATATTGTTTTGGAAACGACCAGTGAAATAGACTCTAAAAATCACTCCATCATATCATATACTTGGATAGGTAGATGAAGAGGAAAAAGAGAGTTCTTCTGTTGTGCTGGATAGCAGGAAATAAGGGCAAAGAAGGAGTAGGCCTTCTACAAGGCAGGCCTCTATGATAATCAAAGATCCTCTGGGATAACTTGTTCTAAATATGACTAAAAAGGTCTAATAAAGAGTAAAAATGCTAGTATCTCCATAGTTCCTTTGTCATGGGTAGTAAACCTCTCTGGCTTTTCCAGACCAATCCCTGCCTTGTGCACACATATAAAGTGCCTTACCTAGTCATGCTTTATTTCTGGGTCTTGGTAGTGAATCTGTGGGGAATAATTGCTCTGTAAACCTCATATTGATCTCGGATAACGGCACAGACATTCTGAAGTGTGAAGGATGAGGAGGATATATTTAGAGGTCATCTAGCAATTATGTAACGGTCCATATAATAACATCTGGAAGTAAGTCAGGAGAAGTGACCGGATCACTCTGTAGTATATCTAGGTCAACAACCCCACCTCTGAAGAATAGGCTGCTTGCCAAGGAGGGAGAACATGGACTCCTTTCTTCTTGTGACCAGAATAAAACCTTCATGTCCTATATAAGCCAAGATGGACTAAAATATCATGAAACACACCTGGGTTACTAGAAATCAAAAAGCTATTTCTTGTTGCCCTGAATCTATTACTTAGTTATAGAGGTAGGCCCTGAGCAGACTTTGAAGAAATCCAGAACATAAAAATAAATGATTGAAAAAAACAAGGAGCCAAAAGAATTCTGAGTTATATGAGAGGATACAAAAGAATATCCATGCTATCAGGAATGGAATTTATTTAAACACAATATATCAAAGGGAAATTAATCAGTAAAGTATGGATATTATGTGCATGTATATGTATTTATATACATACACATGTGTAGGTATATATATATGTATATATACACATATATGTGTGTATGAGTGTGTGTGTGAGAGAGAGAGAGATGAGAAATTGAGAAATGAAGGCCAATTTCCAAGAGAAATTTGAAGATTTTAATCATCAACTTTCAGATGGAAATTGGGGCTGTGCCTGGTATGAAGATGAAACGTTTTGAGCTCACCAGGCTTTCTTCCAGTTGGCAATTGTTCGGGTGTGGAATTCGCAGCACATAGGTACTTCTTTTGCAGGCCTGTGCTTTGGAGAGATTTCAGCTCAGGCCTCCTGTGTCCCGTTGGAGCTGCCTCTCAGTCTGATCCTAGAAATGCTGAATACCTGACTGATCTCTTCATGAGTCTGAGGCTGTTTTATCCCAAAGCTTGACACACTGTCAGTAACTCAAATGTTCTTAGTCCTGCTATTAAGCTAGATTTTGCTTCACAAGAGAAAAGGGTAAGCAAACTATGCTTTCTGAAAACTGGCCTGTAGGGCAACCTTGTTCTGAACCCTTTAAAATCACCAAATTGTTTCAGGGCTGTTAGATATTTATCTAGGTTATGTTGAGCCTATTTCTAATTTCTTTGCACATGATTATTCTTATTAATTTTCCTAGCAATACTGAGAGCTAACCTTTGTATCGTATTTCCTATTTTATCATCTGGGCCATCTTTATAAAAACCAAACTGGCTCCAGTGATTTCTAAGACTGCACTGGTTAAAACCTTTACAAGGTTACCACTATCTTTGGGTTAAAATTCAAACTGAGAGCCAATGTAGCACAGGGGTTAAGAGCCAAAATCCTTGAGTCGGGCTGGCTAGCTTCAAGTCCAGGTTTTACGACAAACTTACTCACCCATTGGCATTTCAATTTCTTCATCTGGAAAGTGAGGGTAATGACAGCACGGATCTCATAGAGTTGTTAAAAATATTAAAGAATTGGGGCTGGTCCTGTGGCCTAGTGGGAAAGTTCAGCACACTCCACTTTGGTGGCCTGGAGTTTGGTTCCTGGGAGTGGACCTACACCACTCATTGGTGGCCATGCTGTGGCAATGACTCACATACAAGATAGAGGAAGATTGGCACAGATGTTAGCTCAGGGTGAATCTTTCTCAGCAAAAAAAAAAAAAGGTAATTTACCCAAAGCCATTTAAAAATTGCCAGGCACATAGTACGTGTTTAATGAATGCTAACTAATACCACTGTTGACACAGAATGCAAGGCCCTTTGTGGTTGGAACTTTACTTGACTTTTAATTTATTCTGTGTCAGGAACTTTGCTAGATTTCTCCATACATGATTTTGTCCAATATTTACAAAACTCTTATTGGATAGGTATTACCCTTGTTTTGAGGCATAGAAAGTAGATATGTAATCATCACCAATGTCATCATCATATCATCATATTCTTCTTCATGTATTATTCCAATTTTGTAGAGAAAGTAATCCCTTCATATGGACTTGAATAATTTAAACAGAGAACATCAATCTGGAGAGAGAGAGAGAGAGAAAGAGAGAGAGAATATCTGTTGACAGGAGCAGATAAGACAGGGCATTCAGTTTTCTACTCCTGGCTCCAATATCTCCTTGAGACACAGTCACTAAAATTTCTCTGAATGTGCCCTGTATCCTAATGATGAAATCCCTCTTTGGGCTAAAGCTGCTTTTTCCTTGTAAATTAAAAAGTCCTACCTGCTGCTCTATGGGAGAGTACAGAGGATTAAAGCCTCAGTGATGGTGTGATAAAGAGTCTTTGAACAAGCAATTAGCCTTGTTGTGGCGAGGCCAAGAGACAGAGATGCCAGCTCTGTATACCAACAGGTAGTTGCAGGGACAGTCTATTCCGACCCTCCAGATAGCCTATTCAGCTTTCCCTCAATTCAGTAGATATCTGATTGCTCTATATTTACACGTTTAGAAGTTGCTACTGAAAGGACTCTACCCATAATATTGAAAATTTACTTGAAGTGGACATGCATCTTCCACTTCTAGATGTGAATTTTTATTTCTATCGCCCCAGAAATTTTGCTCCAGGACTAATTCACATGCCTAGTAGGTGGGCAGCATGCTGCTGATGAGATAAATGCTGAGATGAATACACAGGATTGATAAGGTCTCAGGGAGAATCATAACAATGCTAGAAGCAGCCCAGGGTTCCCAGGGCACTGAGGCTGTGCTCGAGGTTAGCTGGGATGACGAATATGGTAACTATAAATGAGTTCTGTCAGTAACACCAAACTCACATTCCTCATCATGAATTCCCATTACCAACCCTTCATTTTGCTTAGTCCTATACAAAGTGTCCTCAAAAATTATGTCAGGGCAAAAGTTAAGATTGAGACTTCTATTTGCAAAGCCCTATTCTAAACAAGATACAAGTTTCTTTTTTAAAAAATTTATTTATTTATTTTTTAAAGATAGGTACCTGAGCTAACAACTGTTGCCAATCTTCTTTTTCCACTCACCCCCCGAATCTCCCCAGTACATAGTTGTATATTTTTAGTTGTGGGTCCTTCTAGTTGTGGCATGTGGGATGCCACCTCAGCATGACCTAATGAGCAGTGCCATGTCCACGCCCAGGATCCAAACCAGTGAAAACCCAGGCCACCCAAGCAGAGCATGCGAACTCAACCACTTGGCCATGGAGCCGACCCCCAAGATATGATTTTCTTAAACAATTGTTGGTGGCTCAAAACTAAGCCATCTCTTTTGTCCTTTCTCTTTCCTCTCATGTCACCCATTTTATCTCTTCCATTGGTCTAGATTTCTTTTGTTTGTATATACATGAAAGACAGAATTCTGGGACTGAAGTCATGGTCCTTCCTTCACTCATGTGACTTAATCAAATCAATCTCTCCTAGCTTTGACTATTTCATTACCTGCTCCAAGAGAGTTGAAAAATCTGCTTTTTATTTATTGAACTTTGTGTGACAGGAAAGTGTCAACATTCATAAAACTGTTTTTTTCAATACTACTTCCTAGCGCAATATTTTGAAGGCATATTTAATAAGTAAAATCCCTTTTATCTATGGTTTTAATAGCCAGTACTTTCTAATAATTAGCTCTTTGTTTCCTGTATCTATAATTCATTGATAATTTAAATTCCTCATAATGAATTAAAGCAAACTTGCAAGGCATATTATCAAAGAAGAAAAACCCTACAAGAGGGGCTGGCCCGGTGGCGCAGCGGTTAAGTGCGCATGTTCCACTTTGGTGGCCCAGGGTTTGCCAGTTCGGATCCTGGGTGCAAACATGGCACTGCTTGGCAAGCCATGCTGTGATAGGCATCCCACATAAAAAATAGAGGAAGATGGGCATGGATGTTAACTCAAGGCCAGTCTTCCTCAGCAAAAAGAGGAGGATTGGCGGCAGATGTTAGCTCAGAGCTAATCTTCCTCAAAAAAAGAAAAAAACCCTACAAGATATATCAAAGAAATTGGAGCAGGAAAGTCTTGAAATCAAGTAAGTTTCAGCCCTCCCTAAATATATGTACTTCCATTTCTTGAGATAAATCAACAAAGACTTAAAGAATAATTTTCTAAATTCATGGCAAAGTCAAGACTGAAATCTACACTTCCTGTCTCTCTGCCCAAGGCGCTTTCCACTTCATCACCCTTTCACAAAGCATCCTGTTCCTTGACCTGTGACAGGTAACTACAGATCTACAGTAAATAACTCAGCCTGTTATTGAAAACAAACGTTTATATAGTTGCTCAAGGTGAGCTTATCATCTATAGGGTAATAGGCCCAATGGCCCCTGCCCCAATCTTCCCCAGCTTTTCTCTGAATCTATTCCCCCTTTAAAGCTTATTGCCCGGACCTACTCCTACGCATTCATGTGGATTGGGAAATAAAATAAATTATCTGGTTTAATTAAAACAAGAACAGCAACGTTGTATGTATTATCAAGAAAAAAATATTATTTTGGCATAAAAATTTCCTTCTGGGAGCCCAGAAAGGACTATTATGGAATGTTCTACATTCTAAAGTCTGCGTTTGTTTTCAGTGCATTTTAAGTGGAATATTTTTCACCCTTCTGATCAGGGCAGACAAAGGCTTTAATTAAACAAATGTCCCATGGGAATTCTTGCCCCGAAAGCCTTTATTGGCCGTACTTATCAGATACAGCTGTAGACTCTATCAATGTTAGATGGTCTGTTTACTATGTCCATTTATATCACACTCATCAGGAAGCATGTGGAAGGCACCCCAGAATGATCAGCTTTAATTAAAACTAGCTCAAATGGTGGAGAAATTATCCCATGCAAAAATGGGTCAGGGAAAAGATGAAGATTAAAAAAAAAAGAAGCAGCAGCACACTGGGAATATTACCAAGGCTTCTTTGGGGAAACTAAAGGAGGATATTTGATGATCTGATTGTCAGCAGCTGCTGGAGAGAAGCTCAGGCATGGGCCCGGCTGAATTATACCCAGAGAGGAGCCACTGAGTCAAAACATTTTCTTCCTTTGCCCAGGGCTCCTGCCAGGGCTCCACTAGGTTTCGTTCTAAATGGACTGGGAAGGAGAAGTGGCACATTCGTTCAGACATATTCATTGAATTCATCATTCAAGGAATTACATGAAGTTAGATCTGAAAGTTCCCAGAAAGTGATTTCATGTATCTCAAATACAATATCTAACAAAATTACTATTATTTATTCAATTTCTGCTGTGCTTTTATATATTATTCTTATCATAACAACTCAGCACTGGTATTTTGCATTTTCCAAATAAAATAACTTAGGCTTAAAAATATTAAGTCCTTTCCAAATGTCATAGAGTTAGTACGTGAGAGAACCAGGATGTAAACTTCTGTCTAATTCCGAAGCCCAGATGCCTTTCTCTATATTACAGGGCTTCTCTATACTAGCCAGAAGAATTTAATATTTTGACCAGTGGCTTGTTAACTTGGATAAACGAGCTTTGGCTTTGAAGACCAACAAACGAGTTTAAGTCCCCTCCCATTTTCTTAATTTCTCTAAGCCTCAGTTTCTTCACTCATCACATCAGGATAATAAATACTTCTGGAAAATTGGATGATATGAGAAAAATTTTGTGGAAAGATTTTGACCTGTGAACAATGCCTGATAAATACTATTTCACATCCTATCCCCACTTGCGTTCCACCACGACCCTATTTTGAAAGACACTTGGAGATGGAGAGTTCTTCATATCTCTTTGGAGTGTCTTTGGGTTTGCTAAAATAAAGCCACTTTGAAGGATAAGATATGCTGCCATTCACCCTTAGTGCTCTAACAGAAATGCAAACTCCGTTATTTGTTCTATTTCCCAAGGAAACAATTGCTAGAGGTGTGTCTCTTCAGTATAAAAATTGTGACGTTTGAATGAAACAGAGATCAGCCGACAATGGGAAAGGTGGGAACAATGGGAAACAGTTTAGAATAAGCTTTTCAAACTTTTCCAGTGAAGTCTCCTTAAAGGTACAGCAGAACGAACGTGTGTCTCTAGGTGGTTTGAATGCTCTACAGCAAGCAGGAAATTCATTTAAAGGATATAGTTTTATCTTTAAAATAATGCAGTTTTGTACTCCTTAATATATATACTTTTTAAACTGAAAATTGTTAAATCGTTAAGTCTACTCCCCTCTCCCCTACCTTTCAAGCCATCCAATCAGGTCCATGCTCCAAAAGGTGTGCCTTCTTTATCTTGGGTGTCCTCACGCTTCGCTGGAGCATCCCTAAGAAGTCCTGGAGAAATTCGATATTCCAGCCTAAGAAGTACAAGTTTAGAAAATATTTCAACCAAGATAGAAATAAGCCAAATAATGACTTTTTCCTTCTAGGAGTTGTTTCTGAGGCAATTGTCACGAAAATAGCTTCCTTTTTGGCATTAGACCTAACATTCTGATAGTAGTCCCTGGGAGGGCAATGATTCCTGGATCAGGACAGCAGAGAAGCAAGAGAAAGATAATTTAGGTTCTATAACAACTATGCATTTTTCTATAAATGTCGCTGTTTATGTATTGGAATATTAAACATTAGGCTTCAGCTAACCTACTATTCAAATGAAGCAAGGTTTAATGAGAATGGCAAGTCATAGTCTGGGGTCTTCCAGTTTTACAGCTTATGCCATTTCCTGGTTGCCGTTTTTTTTAAAGATTTTATTTTTCCTTTTTCTCCCCAGAGCCCCCGCCCCCCCATACCTAGTTGTATATTTTTAGTTGTAGGTCCTTCTAGTTGTGGCGTGTGGGACTGATGAGCAGTGCCATGTCTGTGTCCAGGATCCAAACTGGCAAAACCCTGGGCCGCTGAAGCAGAGGGGGCAAACTTAACCACTCTGCCACAGGGCCGCACCCCTGGTTGACTTTTAAAGTGGATCCTGTGGCACATTGCTTAGATCCCTTGTCAAGCCTGAAGCCCTCAGTCTCCCAGCCTCCCGAGCTACAGTGAAGGTCACCTGCTTAGGGCTCTCAGGTAAGTCCCTCTCCAGATATTGCCCTTTAAGGGCACCACCTGGTCAAAGATTAGACCTGGCTCCCTTGCCACAATGCAGAACATCCCTGAGGGTCATGCCAGCTCCAGAACTCCCAGGCAGATTGGTTCTGTTTTTACTACACCACAAGTCAACCTTTCTTCTCATCCAGTCCAACTTCTCTCATCCCTTTGTAAGAGCTGTTCCTGCCAAACAAATTTTCACCCTGGAGCCTGTTTACTAAGGAGCCCAGCCTCTGACAGCTTCTCACACTAGCAAGTTAACTGCCTTTAATTCCCCCTGCACGGTGATTTCTCAGGTTGCATTAGGCACCATGTCTGAATTTAAATGTGAAAATAAAATAACCGTGTGAATCTGAAACATCATTGGTGTACAAATCAGCAACTGTAATCAGCAAAGTGATTATTTCTAATTCAACTAATTTTAGTGAGAGCATCTATTATGCTTCAGGCACTCAACTGTTTGAATTTACAGATGTAGTCTTATTACAACCATATGGTGTAAGTATTACTGTACCTCTTTAGAAAAGGAAGAAACTGAGATTTATTCACTTGGTTAAAGTCACAGTGTTAGTACATTGTGAAGTCAGAATTTGAACCCAAATCCTCTTTCTTCAAGTCTGGTTGTTTCCAGTTTAATTGTGAACCTTTCTGCTGTTCGCAAATATTTCCACCTCTCTGCCTTCGGAGCACATGGCAGAACGGCACTTCACGACCCTCCTAACGGTAAGCATGGCCACACCACTTGCTCTGGCTAATGAAGTGGGGGCAGAAGAGCTGGTGCCTTTTTGCTTTACTTCCCTCCCTGCCACAGGCAACAGTGACGTTCCAAATGGTAGTAGCTCTGCCAGTTTGTGTCCCTGAGAGAAGACAACATGGAACAGAATCCCCAGCACAACTCAAGATGAGTGTGGAGCATAAGTGAAAGGAATCTGAGTCATTTTAAGTCACTGCCCTCCAGGCATTGTTTGTTATCACAGCATAACCTAACATGATTGATACATAAATTATGACTAAAGAACAGATTTTTTTTTTTTTGCAAAGTACATAAGTTTATTGGGTGAAACTCATAGCACAGGTAATTACCCACTGTAGTTTGAGGGTTGCTTCTTCAGAGTCCATTGACCTCTTCTTCTGCTAATGGGCCTCTGATTTTCCACTGGAGTATTTACCCTTTCAGCCATTCAAGGGATTTTAAGCTAAATCCTAGCTCTGGACATGAGCCCAGATTGGTGGAAGCCAATCCTATCTTCCTGGCTAGAGTGATGGTTCAGAATTGGGCACAAGCTCTAATTTAGGCACTAGGAGCAAAACCCAGGACTTACGCAAGAGCTATTGGAAGAGGCCCTTTTTCTTCCTCCGAATGGGGAACAGGACTGATGAAACTTGTGGCCATGTGAGAGCACCCGTAGGGGCCAACGGGCCCCCTCGTGTGGACTGACGATGAAGTGCACTCTGGAAAAGGGAGAACAAGGATCAGCAAGAAACCACATCTTTGGTGACTCCGAGTAGCTGGATCAGTCCTTATTTAAAATAAGCATTCCCTCTGGACTTTAAGTTTTGAGAATTTTCAGATTCTTTAAGTCTATTTGAGTCTGATTTTCTGGAACTTGCAATCGAGAGTTCTAAGCCATAAACTCAAAATTCCACTGCTCAGAGAGAACTACTGTCACCATTTTGGGTTTAAATCCTTCCGTACATTTTAATGCTTCTATATATTTTTTCTCGGTGCCATTGAGTTGATTCTGATGCCTAGCGACCCTGTGTACAGCAGAAGGGAATCCTGCTCAGTCTTTTTATGCTATCTTCTCACCTTCTAGTGCTCTGTCAGACAACACTCCACAGCTATTCATAGGATTTTCATAGCCAGTTTTTTTGGAAGTGGGTGACCAGGTCCTTCTTCCTGGTCTGTCTTAGTCTGGAAGCTCTGCTGAAACCTGTCCCCATGGCTGACCCTACTGATATCTGAAATACCAGTGGCATAGCTTTCAACATCCCAGCAACCTGCAGCTGCCCATATATGACAACTGATAGACGGGTGGTGTGGTTCCTGGACCTGGAAACGAACATGGGCTGGGGCAGTGAGAGCATGCAGTCTCAACCACTAGACCACCAGGGCTAGCTGCAGCTATACGTACACAATCAATTTCCTTAGTTTTTTTTCTTTTACAAAATTGAGAAAATGTATATACTCTTCTGAAACATTTCAGTTGATAATACTGTTTACCTCTTTTTATGTCAACCACATCTATCATCACCGTTTTTAATTGCTGCATAATATTCCATTCCAGGAAGATATTATAATTTAACACATTTCCTACTGAGGAACATTTACATTTTTTCCATTTTTCATATTATAAGTGTGCCATTCTTATATGCTATTTCTATTATTTCTTTAGGTCCTAGAAATGAAATTTCTGGATCACAGGATATGTACATTCTTAAGGCTTTGCTGTAGTTTACCAGATTGTCATCCAAAAGGAACATACAATTTCTGTTTCCATCAGCATGGAGATTGTATGTTTGATGGATAGAAGGGGGTAACTGAAGGCAAAATGCTGGCTAAAAACAAAATATTTATTTGTTTACTGAGTATTATTGTCTATTATTTGCACAATACCATGGTAGGTGCTAGGGATCTGCTAGTGACCAAGGACTCCTGAACTTGTCTCTCTGCATTCCTCCTTCTCCAATTATGACAGGTTTGGAAAAATGTCTAGCTTTGTGGGTAAATTGACATCACACATCATGATGTTACATAAATGGCATCAGAGGGAGCACTCAGGAGACAGTGAAGTTGCATCTTGGCACAGATGGTCACCTCACCGTATGGAATGTTGTTCACCCACACTTTCTTCCCTATGCTCTCCTCGGTACAGATGTGGCTAGAAGTTGGAAATTTTCTTTCCCAGACTCCCTTACCAGCATCTTTTTAACTTAAGGTGTATTAGTAGAGAATTGCTGCATTTGCTAGACTTAGAATATATTTAACACTAGAATTTATTTTATAATGTAATATGATTGAAAGAGTTTGGGGTTTGCAATCATGTAGATATAATTTAATTTGAATCTTTGATCTAACACATATTTGCTTCCTGATCTTGGGTTTTAATTTCTTTCTCAGCTGCCATTTACTCATCTATAAAATGAGGCTAATAATATTTGTGTTATAGCACTCATGTGATAGTTTGATAAAATATGCCTACAAAGCTTTTAGCAAATTGCCTGACACATAGATGATATCAAATAAGTGTTTTACAGAAAGTGCTTCTCTGACCTCCTGCACCTAAAAGTCATTGTTAAAAATACAGATTCCTGAGGCTCATACCAGGCGTATGGAATGAGGTTCTCAGGATGTGATCTACATTTTTAACAAACTCCTGAAGCAATTCTTCACTGAGATATGAAAATTATTGTACGAAACAATGTTAAATATTTCTGTCATATCTATATGTATGAATGGTTCACACAGCCAAAAAGCCTTCAACGAGATTCTTGAAACAATCTTAGAACCATGAACGGAAGTATCATCCACTGCACTGTGGACACATCAACGTGAGCTCAGCAAGGCATTTGGGGGAATGTGATACACGTTTTAAAGCAATAGCTTCTAAAGGAAAAAGCTTTGTGAATTCTCTGTGTCTCTAAGCATCACATGAACAGTATAGTCAGACCAAGGTGATCTTAGCTGATGATATGAGAATCAGGGGAGGTCTGGGACTTGAAAACTGGCTGAAATCAGATGCCTATGAAATAGGGTGATGGCCAATGAAATCAAGGCAAGGACACCTTTCTCAAAAACTCATCTAAGTAAACAATTATAACTCCTGAAGTTTTCTGGTGAAATTCTAAGCCAGGAATTTTATTTTTGTTGCTTTTACTAACAGAGATGCCTTTGATGCCTGCTGGTTGTGTTCAGCAGGGGTGAGTGACTTTGAGCTGTGTGTTCCCCTCCCAACTCCCTTATCACCAAGTCATTTTACTTCTCTCTGACTGAGTTTATGTTTACATACGCCTGTGAAGTTATAAGCCATAAAAGGGGAGTTGAAAATCACCAAAGAAGAAGAGGCTGACTCTAGTTCCAATGAAGCAATTAGGCTTTCTTGTTCAAGAAGAGGAGATTAAAGAGTATTTTTACTTTTAGTTCTGCAGGTTAGAAGGCAGGGAGTGGGGGGGATGGGGATACTCATTAGGATCCTGGAGAAAAGGGCAGGGGGAATGCAGTTCGGGGCTGGACATTGTGGCCTAAGACCATTGTATAAAGAAGCACATGGGCTCAGGTTAGCTTTGAGGGCCTAGAGTCCCCAAAGAGCTGCTTTTTTGGGCAGAGAGCTGGACAAAGACACTCTACTACAGCTTGGAGCAGCAGAGGTAGGGGGACCACTGCTCCCTCAAGGCATCACATAGCTGCAAGGAGCAAGGATGGCAGAGACACATGCACATGATCTTGCTTCTTCTGTGCTCAAGATCTCAATGCCTGGTAGGTACCATTTCAGGTCTATGTAAGCCCCATCTCTCTCCTGCTGTGCCAGCCTTCTTATATCATCCCAGGAAAAGAGAAAGGAACCCGTACCAACAGTCCTCCAAATAACTGATATTGGATTTCCCAAAAATCTGAGTGGGAGGGGAGGTCTTCAATGAATCAGATAAAACTGACAAATTTAAAGAAATGTGGCATTACTTGCACTTTAGGTATTGAGGAGAAGTTTGAACATGTATTTTCATCTCATCACACCTGCCTGAGTTAAAGTGGGGAGAACTGGCGACCCCTATGCTTTGATTTCTGCCAGATATTGATACAGAATATAAATATAAAGCAAAGCTGTAGGCTTCTGACTCAGCAATGACTTGGGGGAATAAGTTGCTACAGTCATCATTTGTCCAGTCACGGAGAATGCAGAGAAGTAGGAATCAATTTCAGATTTGCTTCACTTTCCTACTTTGAAATCCAAAAACACAGAGGAGAACATTTCATCCCTTTTGCCACTGTTTGTGACCTGAATTATCACTTAGAATAATGTCCAGTCATTATAACCATCTGAGAGTGTCAGTTGTACCATATTCTTTCGTGAACTCTCTCCTATAGCAAATGCTGTTGGTTGCCCAATTCACCACCCCCATCCCTCCCTGGCACTCCCCTTTCTAGTATATACCTACACAGTTCTACCAAAAGCCCATGTGATTCTCATCTGAGGGCGTTCTCAAGGCCCCAGACACCAGTAGGCCAGAAGTGACAGGAGTTGATGCACCAGGAAGCAACCCTCAACCAAAAAGAGATGGAAATTAGAGAATAAATGTTCATCTCCCTTTCCCCTGGGATGGGGAGGTGAATAACTCTGTGCTATGTTCTATATGGTCTCTCTGAGTTCTCATTGGACTGAGCCCTAATTGCCTTCAATGTTAACTTGCTTGATACTATAAACTTTACTGGCTTTCTTCCATCGCCTATCTTCTACTTCTACTTTTCCATTGGTGCTTCTTGGGATCACCTCCAAAGTATACTAGTTGCACGCAAATGTTTGCTTTAGAGATGACTTCAGGGAACATCAAGTCAAAGACACCTCTTTGGTATAGAGAGGGGATATAATGAATACTTGATGGATGACTAGGGTGGAAACTAAGAAAGATTTAATGTAGCCATAAAGTGATGTTGATTTGTCCCATCAAAGGAGACTCTGGCTATCCTCCAAGAGCCTCGCTCACTAGAGGACATTTATTGCTGAATTTTCCCCAATCTGAGGCCTTGCTGATCTTGTTCAACAGAGAGTAGATTCATCTCTTGGGCAGAGTCATATCAAACAAGCTCATCGAACTGAGGTATAAAACTCGGATGCCAATTTATGCATTAATCATAATATATAATGGCCACAGGATTGGATACTCAACCTCCAAATGACCACTACATACTGTTACTAGAGGCTGACCTACATGGGATCCTAGATAAGCAGCAGAGGTTGCACGAATAGCGTGCAATCAGGATGAAGGAAGCCCCCAAGGTCTAAAGGGATTAGTCTCAGACACCCTGGTACCCACATCTGAGAGTAAAGATGATAGTGCTTGTGAAAGAATCTAAAACCCCTTGTCAGAAAATCCCTCCAACCTTTCCACATTGGGGGTCCCCTCATGAATAAGACTTGGAGATTATTGTTTAAATGTGAAAATCCAGAAAATGCTTGCATGTAGAATGCCTCTGAGATTCTCAACCCCTCCTTCTGATCCTCACATTCTGTCTTTAAATGTTAATAAATTCAATCAGATATGAAGCAGTTCTGCTGGACTGTAAATTATTCAGACTTGTTCAGTGATTTTGCATATGTCAGCTTTAATTTTAATTTCCAAGGGGCAAACTCATTTCCCTAGTCTTTAGTTTGGGGAGGGCTAACAAACTGCAGTGCCACTTACTGTACTACCTACCCTCTCCAGGCTGCATTGCATTTGTTCTCACAACCAGTCTTTGAGATCGATGTCATTATCCATATTTTATTCACGAGAAAACAGAGGTGCAGATAGGCCAAATTACTTGCCTAAGGATGGAACTGGAATTCAAGCCCTGGTTTTTCTAAGTTTGTAACTCCTGCTCTTTCTGCTTTGTCATGCTACCCAAAGGCTGTGGTATCAAGCTTCTACTTGAGTTGATTTGAAGAAAAGCTGTCACTGCTAGAACAAAGTTTGACAACTCATAAGGGTCCATGTAGCTCTAAGCACGTATGATTCTTTTTTATTTTTTGTGGGGAAGATTAGCCCTGAGCTAACATATGTGCCAATCCTCCTGCACTTCATATGTGGGATACCGCCACAGCGTGCCTGATGAGTGAAGTACATCCACGCCCAGGATCCGAACCCGTAAACATGGGCCACTGAAACGGAGTGTGTAGAATTTTAACCACTCTACCATGGGCTGGCCCCAAATGTATGATTCTTTAATGCACCTAGTTTTGTTAAACCTCAGAATTGAGACCTTTTTCTAAATAATTCTGACAAAAATTATTGCTCTTGGTTATTCGAAGAGGAGAAACTGTGTCTGAGTTATCTTTCTAATAGCCTCAGTTTTTCATTTCCCCAACCTTAGGATCATGTTATTCATTCACGTTACTCACGAGTCACCTTACGAATGCACGTTGCATCTGATATTGATGTTTCAGAAGGAATGAGAGTAACTTTCTAAAGATTGTAAAAGATCTAATTGCCTATATTGACCCTGCCCAGAAGCAAACACAAACAATGCTGTAATTAACTGAGTTTGGCTATAAATGGGAAACCTGTGGGTGATTTTTATTGCGCAAGAAAGGCAAGCTCAGGAGGCTGATGGGTAACTTATTTAACGTTGTCAGATTTACTCAGTGCTTCTATATCTTCCTTTTAATCCTTCTGCCTTCTTTGCTTTCTTCCTTTTTCTCTTCCAACTTTTCTAATTTAAAAATGTTTATTTTTTCCAATTATGAAATTAAATAGATCATCAAAGGTTTTGAAAATATGGGAAAATAGACAGATAAAGAATATCCTTTTTTTTTTTTTTTTTTTCCTGTTTAGAAATGAATACAGTTAACCTTGTGATGCATCTTTCCTTTTTTGGAGGGGAGTGTGTGCGTGTACATATGTAACATAATCTGTTTTTTGGTTGGTTTCTTTTAAAGGATATCAGTGTAGATGCCCTTGGGGGATTCACAGTCTCCTTTTCCCAGAACAGGCAAGTTTAGACAGGCCAGGAGGAGCCAGCAAGGTGAAGAAAGATAAGCACACGTGCAAAGGTTGTGAGGAGTGTGAACACAGGGTACCGGAGCAAAAGCAAGCAGTGTGGTAGTGCTGGAGTATGAGAGGCTGGAAAAGAAGCGGTCAGGAGGTGAGCAGGGCTCTGATAAATGTGAGCCCTGAATGCCAAGCTAGGATACGTAGATTCCCACAGGAAGGCCATGGGGAGGGTTTTAAGTGGGGTAGTAACATGATCAGAGCTCTAGAACAGTGCCCAGCACGTGGTAGGAGCTCAGTATATATTTATTGAATGAATAAATGGAAGACTAAATGGCAGCCATATTGAAGTTGGAAGGCAATGAAGTGAACTAGAGGCAGACAAACCAGTTGGGAAACTCTGACTTCCTAAATGACCAAAAGTCTGAACGAAGGTTCTGGAAATGGACATACAGATAGAATGGGTTATAAGGAAATTAAATAAGGTTTCTCTCTCCCACTAAATATCCCTCCTTGCCAGATGTGTGGGACACCTCTGCTTGGTGCCCCATGCTACTCTGCATAAGCCTCTTTTATCCCGCTTCTCAGATTAAATCAAAACTTTCGGTTTAGTTAGATGCATTAGTGGTTAAATTAACAAGCAGAGAGTGTTGGTGGCTTTGAATGCAAACATACATAAGATAAATTTCTGTCCTTTTGGCATCTATTCTATTAAATTCCTATAGATCTGTGTTCTCTGCCAGGTCCTTGCTTGAACTGGAAGCACTCCTATACACTAGAATTTGGAAATTCTAAGCAAGCAAAAACTTATTCTTTGTGTGATACAGATTTTAAGACTGATTTTAAACGCTTCAAAACTGTCAGGTTATGTCACTCCCTGTGGTTATTTTAAATCCAGTTAATGAGAGAATTGTGAGCAAGGCCTAAGGACACAAGCATTTGCAGGAAGAAGCTTTTAATACAGAATTTTCTAAGCCATTTAGGTGGTACATACGTTTTTTTGTTTTCACTTTATTTGTTTTTTTGGCACTCCTGTATTATAATGTGTTTTAGACAAAATATTTATACTTTTATGTATTTAAATAAATTTAACCAGTATATCAAACTTGTGATTTCATGGATGATATGGCTAAGTAACAACCAATATGATCAATTAAGAAAATAATAGTACAAATAATACTCAGATATGGCAAAGATTGTGGAAGTGACACATGGATGTCAGGAAACAATCACTGTTCTCAAATGAGAGGAGTAGGACTAAGCTTCCCTTGTAACAGTCCTTTAAACCTGTTTCTTACTTCATTGTTTATAAGCCCTATCAAGTCCGGGACCTACACAACCACATGTTGTGGAAACAGACCAGAGTGAATACCAGAGTTATTATTCCCATTGTAGATGAAGAAATAGAATTTTCTCAGGAAAATTATCCATCAGCTTACTGAGCTTGGCTTTCTCCTTGTGTAATAAAAATCACCCACACGTTTCCCATTTATAGCCAAACTGTGACCTAAGGTCACAGGCTAATTTAAGGCTGAATTTTGCTTAAGAACTTAAGACAGGATTCTTTTGAGAAGCAGAATCCAAGATTCCTAGTTTCTCACACTGTGTGGGCTTCCTATGCACTGAGGAACCTCCAGGGGGCTGGTACTTGAGTAGAAGGCAGACTGCAGACCCTGTTGGAGCAGCCACCCCAGAGAGACTCCACAGCAAAGGAGAGCAGGTCAGAGGGTTTGCACACAAGCCATACTGGGCCCCATAGTAGGTTTTTGGTTGGTGGAATTTCAAACATCTTACCTATTGTTTGTGTATACTCTTTCATTTATTGACCCATTGATCCATTCATCATCATCATCATCATCATATCATTATCGAAAAGCTACTTTGTGTAAATACTGTACTAGAATATGAAGTTATCAAGTCAGATAAGAACTGGGTCCCTGCTTTTAAGGATCTCATAGTCCAAGGGAAGAGATAGATACATAAACGAATAATTGTATTATAAAAGAGAGAATCAAAAATAGCGGTAGAAAGAGAGTACTGAGCCTTAAGGATGGAACAAGCACCTAGTGGGGATGGAGAGTGTGATGTAGGGAAGGTTTCATGGAGGAGGAGTCACCTGAAGAAAAGTAGTCTGGGATGAGGCAGTGAAAAGGGTTTTTCAGACATGAGGCTTGTACTAAGGCACAGAGTACTGACTTTTCTGGTATGTTTGGAAAAATGCCTGTGCTTCCAAATTACTGGAGTGTAAAGTACAAGGAAAGATGTGTCAGGGGGCAGAGATAGTCCAGGGCCAGAACAGATCTCACAGCGAGAGGGAACCCATGAAGAGGAGGGCCAGTTCTAGACGTGCAAAGTTCAGTTTGAATGCACATCGTTAAACAGGGAGGAGGAAATAGGGCAACGTGTGTGTGCGTGTGTGTGTGTGATGTCAGGGCTCTAGATACGGAGAATGGAGATAGAGAAAAGGAAGGGTCCCACATCCGTCAGGAAATAGAAAGATAAATTGCTGGTTCTTTCAAGATTCTTAGGTCTTTTTACGTTAACTGCTCTCCAGTTTCCTTAATGTTCTTCTTTTAAAGAAAGTTTTAAAGCAAGGTAATTACATATGGAAAACAAAACAAGAGAAAGAGGTATACATACTCATACATGTCACTTATGATACTGTTCTATAACAGTCACTGTTCCAGTAACAAATTTGTGTATATTCTTTTCCTGTCTTGTGTTTATATCTGATGCCAGAAAATTTAAGGGGAGAGAAAAAGTCCTCCATAATCTACTACTGTGAGAGCAATTTATCACTTGATTCTTAAAGAAAACAGAGGTAAGGTACAGAAGACCTAGAAAAAATTGGTGGCATCAACTTCTCGTCCCTTTATTTGTCCACTCTGTGGATCAGTGCTGGGCTTCTCAAGGTCCTGGGATTACCCTAGGGGGTGGATATGACTTGTGATGAGTGTGATACTAGTATTAACATTTAGTCAATGACTTCACCATATGGAACTCCCTTCTTCACTTGATGTTCTTAAAGGAGACGCTAAGGGGTCAGATTTCAGTGCATCCTTGAGATGAGCAGGGTGTGCGCGGCAGCCATACTGCCTCTCCTGGGCTCACCTTCCACCTGGTCATCACAGGTATGGGGGGCCCTCTTCTCTCCAGCTTAGGATCCTGGGTAGTGACATCAGAAGCTGAGGCTTTATTTTTACTAGCTTCATTACTTCTAAAACCTACTTATAAAAAACAGAGGCATAATTACTATTGTCACAAATGCTTTATCTTGCTTGGTGAAACAGTAGGAACTAAAGCATTCTAATATTCAGAGCTCACTGACCAGAATGAGCTTACTAGGTTTGCTTTCTGATTCTAGTATATGCCATGCATGAAAAACTTGACATTTGTTCTGCTTCCTTTATCTCCCAAAGGGAAGCACCCATAAAACTATATATAAGGATTTTTCAAAAAGAATTAGTGTAGATTTATATCATACTTTAAAAAAGTTATTATGCCATAAGCATTTTTTCATGTTTTTACACGTATATATCCTTTCAGATGGCTATATATTGCTTCATAATTTACTCTCTTTATTGTTCTCCATGATATGGCCTTTATTTGGCTTCCAATTTTTCACTATTATAAATAAACCTCTATATGAAGGGTTTTTTTTCCGTAGTTTATTTTCTTAGCTTAGTCCAAAGAAACAAATAATGAACCTAAGGATGTAGTGGTTAGGAGCCCAATAAGCCAAATACAAATTCCAACTCTGACACTAATCTGTGACAGAATTTATTTTTGTTATTGTTCTTGACATTTTCTTCTGAAACGTTGGGCTAATGTTACCTAACTCGCAGATTTGATTGTAATAAATAAGTAAAATAATCCTTATATATGGCAATTTAAACAGAGCCTGGAATAAGTAAAGGCTTTGTTACTGTCTACATTTTTTTTAAGATTTTTATTTTTTTCCTTTTTCTCCCCAAAGCCCCCTGGTACATAGTTGTATAGTCTTCGTTGTGGGTCCTTCTAGTTGTGGCATGTGGGACGCTGCCTCAGCATGGTTTGATGAGCAGTGCCATGTCCGCGCCCAGGATTCGAACCAACGAAACACTGGGCCGCCTGCAGCAGAGCACGCGAACTTAACCACTCGGCCACGGGGCCAGCCCCTGTTACTGTCTACATTTTAATTTTACTAGATTACAAAAATGTTTCTCAAATGCCGTTTAACAATACAGAATGACACTAACAAAGTGTGAAATCTCCAACTCCTTTGGATGTTATCTTTCCTGTAAATATTAATGGATGTTTCTTTTTTTAACTGATTTACTTTTTAATTTCAATTTACAAATTTAAAAAATGAAAATACCAGAAACCTAATTAATCCTTATATATGCAGCACCTCTAATTAGAGTGGCTGCTACACATTATATATAAATATTTAATTGACACAAAAGCTCGGTCAGAAGACCAGGTCTCTTGAGCTATAAGGAGATATTTCCACTTTAGTTTTCCTTTAAATGTAAATATATCTGGGAGGAAAGCAGCAGCAGAGACATAGTGACCATTCTTTGAACACAGCTGTTTATATGCCAAAGACTGTGCTAGACATTTCACATATTATTCCTAATATTGTAACCATCCCTACCTGTTATATTCTTTCCTTTTTTCAGATCACTGTATGTAATTGTAGTTTATTTGCCATATTCCATTCTAGGACAGAGGCATGGCAGAAGGAGGACACTTTGGGAAAAGGGGCCTGATGGAACTGAAGGGGTGGAGAAGGTACCAGTGATAACCTGTCGTGATCAGTTTTGTCCCACAATCATCTGATCTCGTATCCTTGTTACTCCTCATTCTGATTGTGCCCATTGGGCAAAGCACCGCATCATTTTATCCCATGGAAACTGTGGACCAGAAACTTGCCTCTGAGACCACACAATTTATCAGCGGAAAAGGTACAGTCAGTCCTTTCCACTCAGTCTTCCCAAACCCCTTTCTGAAGTTGATTCAGACCAGTGAGATAGGCCTCTTTGGTAATCTAGTAAGAGGAAGCCTGGATACCTTCCTTCTAGTGCACGCTGTTGCAGGCACTGACTGTGAAGCCCACTTCCTCTGGCTGAGAGTATGTGACTCTAGAACACAAAATAATTAATGTTATGCCGATACTGCTTTGTCTCACCATAGAGGAGATTGATCGGGCATTTCTCCTGTTTTTATTTAAGCTGTACCTCTTGTCCACGCATAACCCTGGAAGCAAAACAATTACTGTGGCTGCACAGACTCTGGCTGCTGATTTTGGGTTTACTACTAATTTAGCGTGTGACCTGGGCTGGTCCCTTCCTTCACTGGCCCTCAGATTCCTCTTCTGTGAAAATGAAGGGGTTGGTTTGTTGCTTTCCTTGGTTCTTTCCAGTATCAGCATCTATAGGCTAAAGTGATTAGTAGCCCTAGGTTTTATTGGGTTCCACCTAGTGGCTTTGCCCCATATTGCAGCTCTAAGTTGAAAGGAGTAGTGAGAAGGGGAGCAAGACACATATTTATTTTGTCTCATATTTAGTAAAAGCTTCAAATTTAGATCAAATTTAGATTTTGATGTTATCTCTCATTGAGATAATATAGACAGCTACTGAGTCTGCGAATGTATATGCTTAAGCATTAATTAGTTAATGTAATCACTTAAACTATGCTTCAAATTTTGTAGCCATGTGTCAGCATTTCTTCATTTAAAATCATTAGAGTTGGAGCCTCAAATGATGGAAATAGTTTAGACCATTCTTTCTTTTGGGAAATTCTACATGTAGAGAGCACATTCAGGGCAAGCCAAGCAACATTCTGCTGTGCTAAATTCCTTCAGGGAAAAGTTCTTAGGGGAGGTAAGAAAAGCATGTAAAAATAATTAGTCGTAGAACATAACAATCATATTTTCACTATGCACCTCCTTTGTAATTATGTTGAACACTGAGGATAGAAAGAAGCAGGAGACGTGGTTCCTATTATCCTCAAGAGATTGATAATTCAGTGGGAGAGGCAGACGTTTATAAACATATTCACAATGCTGTATGTAAGTATATGAGTTATAATAGAGGGTTTTTAAAAATAACTGCAGTGGTAATACAACAGAGACATCTGTTTTGTTGGGAGAGTTAAGGCAATCTTCATGGGATCGAAGATGTAGAATAGCACAGAATAGAAGGAATCCTTCACCGAATAGAAGCTGCTACTTAAAGGATAATTCAAAGTTTTCTGAAGGGACGGGAAGAGCTCTTCAGAGAAATTGAACAGCATATAAAGGCACATTTTCAGTGGAAAATGATTCAAACAGTACTGATGTCAAATGTGTAAGTGTTTAGAGACTGAAGGAAGTACACTTATCTTTTTCCTGTTCTATTTTCTCTTTTTCTAGGACAAAACCCCCACTCCCACGTGCCTTTTTTTTTTTTTCTGGAAGGACTGAAACCAGCATAGCCATGGCTACAAGGTGTGTTTGAAATGAGTCTGAAATGTTGTAAAGAACATGGGCTTTGGAGGCTGCAGACCTTGGTTTGAGTCCTGGCTCCTTGCTGACCAGCTAAGTAAACTTGGGCATCTTCTTAGCTCTTGGAGAGTCACTTGTTCCTTTGTAAAAGTGAGAAAATAATAATACCTACTACATAGGGTTGTTATAAAGATTAAATGTGAGCACAAATAACATCAGGAATGAAAGTGAGGGCATGATTATTAGATTCTGGAGAAATTAAAATAGAGTTCCAAATAATGAAAAACATTTGCCATCAAATT
Source organism: Equus quagga (assembly GCF_021613505.1). Lineage (NCBI taxonomy): Eukaryota > Metazoa > Chordata > Mammalia > Perissodactyla > Equidae > Equus > Equus quagga. The sequence continues at coordinate 40,656,784 of NC_060280.1, read as the reverse complement.
GTAAAATTTTGATAAAATGAGCAATTTCCTTTAAAGCGCAATTTATTGAAAACATGCACAAGATGTATTATAAAAATTGAATAGTCTATATTGAGTGGAGAAATGTGTCTGAAAATCAAAACTTTCCCACAAAGGAAACTCCAGGCACAGATAAGTTTAGTGATGAATTATTCCAAACATTTAAGGAAAAAATAACACCAATCTCACCTAAACTCTGTCAGAGAATAGAATAAGAAGGAACACTTCCAATTTTACTAGGCCAGTCTAATCTTGATGTTACCAAACCAGGTTCGTTTTTGGCCGCCGCCCAGAAAGCCACACACTGAGACGATGAGATTACAGCAGAGAGAGGGTTTACTCACAAAGCACCCACCTGAGGAAGTGAGAGCATGAGCCTCAAATTTGCTTCTATGAAAATAGGCACTCAGGGATATTTATGGGATGGGGGCAAGGTGGTCTGAAATGTGGAGGTAGGTGATTGGAGGTAAGGAGGGGTAAGGTAATTGATGATCTGTGCAAGTGTAGTCAGACTTCATGCCTCTTTGTAGGACCGATGTTCACAAAATGTCAGCATTAGCATAATCTGAGGGTGGAGTTTTTAGCCTCTTGACATCAAAAGGTCGCCTTTTGGACTTCTCCTCTGTCCCATCTGATGAATTGGTGGTCTCAACCCGCCCGAAGTGGACAAGGAGTTCTAATTCCTGACAAACAGCTCACATACCCATTACCATGGTGACCCAGGCTCCAGGGAGATGTTGTCTATAGGAGCCTAGTGGGCGTCAGATAGCATATTGCCTAAGCAGCACAGTTAACAATGAGGGGATTAAACAGCTAAAAGCTATAACCAGTAATTACAAAAAGGAAAAAACTTTACTTCCTAGCTACTTAATCATCAATGGCTAACTCTCTGCTGTTTTCATTGATAACAAAACCTGATAAGCACATTATAAGAAAGAAATATTGCAGGTTAATATCTTTCATAAACATAGATGCAAAAATCCCAAATTATGTTAGCTGATAACTAAATCAAGTGAGATCAAGGTGGGTTTATTTCAGATCATTTCAATATTCAAACATCAATATAATCCACTCTATTAAGAAAGTAAAGGAGGAGGCTGGTCCCGTGGCTGAGTGGTTAAATTCACGTGCTAGCTTCAGTGGCCCAGGGTTACGCCAGTTCCTAATCCTGGGCACAGACATGGCACAGCTCATCAAGCCATGCTGAGGCGGCATCCCACATGCCACAACAAGAAGGACCCACAACTAAAAATACACAACTATGTCCCAGGGGGCTTTGGGGTGAAAAACGAAAAATAAAATCTTAAAAAAAAAAGAAAGTAAAGGAGAAAATCATATGATTATCTCAATGGTTGCAGAGAAAAGCATTTGATACCATTCAACATCCTTCACATTATAAATGCTCAGCATACTAGAAGTAGAAAGAAATTTCTTTAATCTGATAAAGAACATCTATAAAACCCTCATTGAATGCCTCTTGATTAAGGGTAAAATCTTTGAAGTTTGCACTATGAGATCAGGAACAAGATTAAGGTGCCCACTTTCTCCTCTTCTATTTAACGTTGTACTGGAGATCCTACTTAGAAAAAAATGACATGAATATTGGAAAGGAAGAAATAACTGTGGTTATTTGTGGATAACATGATTTTAGGCATGGAAAATCCAAAAGATTCTCCAGATAAACTATAAGAATTAACAAGGCAGTTTGTTAAATTTAGCATACAAATATTAATTTGCATTTTATATACCAGCAAAAAGTAATTAGAAAAAATTTAAAACTACATATCTAATGAATGATGTACCAGGTCTCCCTCTACACAGAACATTATAAAACATTATTGAAAGATTTTAAACATGTTCAAATAGAATCCAGATCAAAAGCAAAAACATTCAGAGATACCCATAAAATGTTAGCACTAATTGCATGCAAATCTCAATAAAAGGGAGACAACCTATTAACCGCTCATCATAGGGTGGCTATCAAAAAACTTCTATGAAAACTGTCATTGACTTCAAAGCTTTGATCATGTGTGGCAAGAAAGGTTGTGATATGTCTTATGAGTGTCTGGAACATCAGAGGAGCTAAAAAAATAGTGTTAATAGTGATCTTCAATCTACATATGAGGGAGGGTCAGGAAATGGACAGGGCTGGGGACAGAAGTTGATTCATATGTATAAGGCTACTATGAGGATCCGAAGACAAGCAACAGGTCACCTGACTTGTTTTTTCACTTACAACCATGGCGTTGTATTGACAATAATTTGTCTTTTGATTCAACATTAATGTGTACCTAAATCTAGCTTTTTGTATATTAAAAGTCATTTATAGTCTGACTTCTGCCTAACTAAATTTATTGGCAAAACTAAGGCCATATGGTGAGAAATATCAGGGCAACGTTATTCAAAGCATGGATAAATTTTCTGTGCCTCCTGTTAGGCTTATGAATTTATTGAGCATCTACTATGTGTCGAGTACAATAGAAGAGGTTTTACATATATAATATCTGATAGATATTATTGTAGCTTTCTTAAAGATAAGAGAATGAGACTCAAAGAGGATGTGCAGCTTGTTTAAGGCACCCAGAGTGTTGGGTAAAGAGTCAGTTATGAGCTCAAAGCTACCTGACTCTAAAACATGAGCTCTTTGCATTATACCATCATGCCTCCAAGCTTGAGATATGTGATAAACTGTTTAGCTAAGAATCTGCCACATCATTAGTATTCAATAACCTCCATTATTATTATTATTATTAAAATATAACTAAATCTCATGGGGATGCCCTCTTTTTTTTTTAAATGAAGTAGAGCCTGAATCTCTTATCCAATAAATCATTGCTCCTCCTTGAGAGCACGTATTACAAACAATTATAGGAATGATCAGGCAAAACATGGTGGAGATAAGTTTCTCTAAGTTTTTCTCCCAAGAAATGACGGTTATGATAGTAAGTTGTTACTCCATGAAGGAAGCTTCAGCTACGATTAGCAAGTTCTGTACAGTGGGCTACTATCCCTCTGTTGTATTCCCTTGGTAGCAAGCTCTTAAAAAATCTGTGAGTCTCTTCAAAGAGAAGGAAGTTTTGCTCCAAAATTCTGAGGACTGGTCTATTCCTGCAGTGTATTAGTCATCCAATAAAACCTTAATTTATTTAATAGATAGCAATCCTGAAACACCATAAATAAACTGCTAGTAACTAAATTAGTTCTTCCATCTTGAGTTAGATTCACTCGGTCAATGGATCTGCAATAAAAGGATCTTTTCCTGCCTTATAAGTAGGTGACCGATTGGCAGATCAAAGATAATTTCCTTTTTATACTTGTATGAACTTGAGAATTACACCTGAGTAGTGTATTCCAAACAGTAGGATGATTCTGGGAAGTTACAACTTGTTGCCTTAAAATTTTTACTGAAGCTAGAGTGCTCAATATAGCCAAATAAAAAATCCAAAAGAAGGCAGACGTGTAAGTTCTTTGATATTTGTTAATGCAACACACCAAAATTATACTTTACCTTCATGCAAACAAGAACAATAAAATCTCAAAATTCAATTCTCTATAACTACTCAATTTTTTAGTCAATGCTCCCTCTTCCTCACTTCTCATTTCTGCCTGTCCCAATCCTACACATTTTCACTGCCTAGATCTACATCCCATTAGACCCTTTAAAGATTTTTTTCACCTGAGATGAATATTAAGGCTTGTTTTGTGGTGATTTGTACGCATAGTTTCTGTATTAATATCTTTCTTCCCCATGAAATACACAGGCCTTAAAGACAGTGGTTGGTTTTAAATTTATTTTTGTAATCCCCAAGGTGCCTAACACAGTGGCTTCCATCTAGTAGGTTCTCGATAACTGTTTGGTTGTTGAATAAATAGCAGAAAGATTACTTTGAAAAAAATACAATAGAAACTAGAAATTGAAAGACAAGGTAGTCTTAAACTCTCCCTGGGAAAGGATTATTTTTCTTTTTGCTATTCTGAAAAAAAGAAAGTCCAATGGAAATGGAAGAAGCCATTTAAGATGTCTGCCTGATAATATGTAAGAATAAATAATAACACTTCTAATTTACCAATTATTTTGAAGGAAAGAGGAAGGCAACTTTTTATTTAGAAGGACAATTAAGAAATATTATCCACTTTGTGAATCCACATTGTGGATTGTCTGTGACAAATATTTTATCTTCAGCAATCTTTTTATCCATAATACTAGCTATAGAGATAATTCTATTAGCCCATTTATTTTGAGGAAGTGCAAACTCCTTTTTATTTAAAGTTACCAAAACACAGTTAGTATTTCTTTGACCATTCCGTCCTGGATCCATTTCATCTCCCACAACATAACAGCCACTAGAGCACTGTTCCCACTTTACACCTCTTTCTCACAAATCTCATCCACTGTTAAAAACTCAATTAGCACGTTGTATAGTTGGCTGTTGTTTCAACACTCAACTTTATCCCATGCTCCATCCTATATTCGTAAATGCCATCAGGTAGTGCCACTTGAATGCCCCACTGTTATCCTCAAATCAGAATCAGATTAAACTGTCTTTAAATGCCAAGTATCTGCTAGGCACTTTCTAGCCATGTCCATCTCTGTCATCTAATTACAAGATAAAAATATCTAAAATTTAAATACATAATCTTCTCTACATCCCACATATGATGTTGCAGTATTATAAGAGCTCCTTTGGATTGAGCTACCTACTGCATTCTATGCACTATACAAGTTCTCTCTCACACCTGAGATCTCTTTCATTGAAAATAAAAAAATAAAGCTAGGTGGTATTATCTTCATTTTTTCCAAAGAAACAAAGATAGTTACACTCAGAAAGTTTCATGTGCCCAAGACTTCATATGACGGAGAAAGGATTTAAGCCAAGATTATGATTTCAATGTGAAAGCTCTTTTCACTACTCCTCACTGCCTCCAGCCTTCACTCTTTTATTTAAAATATAGTATAGTGGTTAAGAGCATTTATGAGAGTCAAACTACTTGAGTGAATTCTGGATGTTACACTTACTAGGCTTGTGACCTGAGGTCGAGTTACTTTATTTCCCACTGCCTCAGTTTTCTCATCTATAAAATGAGACTAATAAAAATACATACCTCACTGGATTGTAAGAATTAAATGAAATATAAAACACTAGTACAGTAACTGGCATATGGTAAGCTCTCAATATTATCATCCCTGGGAATCGTCTAATAGTCAGTTATGCTATCTTATTAATCCTTTACTTAAAATTCCCCTGTATCCCTTTTCATCTTTTCAGTCTTAATATCCATGGTCCAGATATAGGAATCTATCATGTTGCATGACTGGTCCATTTTCTGTCCCAGCAACCCACCCATCTCTGGATCTGTACCATTTTCCAGGCTGAACTTCCCTTCAGGAATACTGTCTCTGTTTTTCTCTGTCTAATCAGATCCTACCCACCTCTCCAGGTCAAGCTCAAATCTGTGCTTAACCAAAGTCTTCTCTGATTAACCCAACCAGAAATCATAATTTCTTCTTCCCTCTAAGAACCCAGGAGTTGACCTTGTTTTAGGTTTGGAAAGCATTTAAATTTTCAGGTGGTCCTACCCATTCCTGTGGACCTCAGATAGATATGCACTACCCTTCTCCCCACACAACAGCCCCATGACATAGTCCTGACCCCCTGTCCACTAAAGGACAGATTTATGTGAGCCTCATTTGGCTTTAGGGAGAGACTCTTGGATACTTGATTCTCCGAGGAACTCATTCTCTACTTAATATTACCACCCACTGATTAATTGCAATCAGTTGTGGGTACGATGCATATAATTACTAATATTGTCAGAATTTTCTGGAAAGGGTGTAAGGCTGTGTATTCATCAGAGTAATTAACTCTAGCTGCTGAGGAAAACACATCCAAATCACAATGGATTCAAACAATAGAAGTTCATTTTTTGCTTGTGTTACAGTCTGCATAGGGTCAGTTGATTTGCTGGGGACTTTGATGTAGTGCTGGCTTCCAAGCAGTAACTCAGGCATATGGATTTCCCATCATGCATAATCTCAGGGGCCCTCACTTCTAGGCATAAGGTCAGGGGAAAATTAGATAGGGAATTGTTGGGAGGGTTTATAACCAGGCCTGCATAGTAGTACATCTCCATCTACATTTTATTGGCCAGATCCCATTCACATGACCCCAACCTGAATACAGAAGCTGAGAAGTTACCTTTCCTGCATTCTCTGGAAGAGGAAATGGAATTGATCAGTATCTATCTAGTCTGAGACAGGATGCCAAACGAAACAACTGTGGCCCTCCCGCCCCCAACCGATATCGATTCATACAACTACTTTGAAGCTGTTTCTTCCCTGCTCCACCTGAAAACTAGATCATGTCTTAAGACTATTCCAGTCATGTCCAGATAATAAACCATCACTTTAGTTCCAAGAACAATTTCAGTGTAGTAATTGAAATGTCCAGTCTGAAAAAATAAAACCATATAATTTATTTGACCCTAAAGTTTTCCTCTCCTCTAACTTGCACCTATATCATGTTGGGAAGCCAGTTACGGGTTATGAAACATGATGGGCTTTTTTTCACTAGCTCTGATTTTTGAGGTCCAGGATCAGTGTAGGGAGAGAACAAAGAGGTCAGATTCAGGAAATGTTTCAATTGTGTGGTTATGATCTGGAGCTGGTGTCCTCTGGGCATGGTGGATGGTCAATGATTCTTTTCCCCTTATGAGGTACGTTTGTGGGTTCCTTGGAGATTCCCCAATTGGGAATATCTGATTTTCATACCTTGATGTCAACAAGGTCTTCATCTTGGCTGTCCGTTCTTGATTCCCACTCTTTTCTTTCTGGATCTAATAAACACATTTATAATGAGGCTGACTCTTGGACAGAGTCGATTTTAAAACAACCTCCAGGTTGGCTCCCCACTGCACAATTCTTGTTGGGTCTTTGACGAGATGCATCTTTCCCCTGTCATCAGTGGAAACTGAGCTGCTTCCCAATGTAGATACCACTTTTCACTCTGATACTAGGACAATAGTCACAGCCTATTCATTTTAGATTTCTCATGCATTCATTCTGAAACTCCAAAGGTTGTTTATCAAGTTGTCTAAGTGGTCTTCTTTTAAATCTTTCTTAACAGGCCAAATCCAAAAGAGAAGAAAAAAGGTCATTTTTGAGCATACATTTTTCATTCTTATTTTCATGTAAATTATCTCAATGAATTTTCACAGAGTCTCAAATATATTATCTTCTGGATTATAAAAATAAGACAATTCAGACTGTAAAGGGTTAGGAATCATACAGAGTCATACAGGTGGGAGATTGAAGGGTCAGCATTCAAACCTCTGGAAGTAAGTACACATGTAGGGTCTTTGGACCACACCAAAGACCCTTTTCTTGATCACGGTCTCACTGGGAAGAGACATGAGGTTATAACTCAAAGATTCTCTGTAATGTATTCTGTTAGAGTTGCAGCATAAAATACATAGGAGAGTTACATAGTGTCTCCTATGATGATTGCATGGCCACCAAAGCCCATTTGCCTGGAGGTTGAAGTAAACCTTTCTGGAAGTCTGCCAGTGGAGTGATCTTGTCTCTCAACTACTCATCATTTATTAATTTCTTACTGGTATATTAGAGAGCCATGAGGAAAGCAGGATCTCTAGTGAAAGTCAATTTTTAGGAGGTGTAGAGACTGTTCAGAGACAATTTTATGGAGGTAGAACATTTTGCTGATGACAGAATGGATATGAGTTCTTGAGGATGTACTGGAGGGGTTTCAAATGTTGAAGCCTAGGTAAGAAGTGGGATCAGATTAAGGAATACAGAACTATAAGCGGTTGAGAGTCCGGGAGAGAGCAAATGATCTGGAAGTCCTGAGCTCCGGGAGGTGACTGATATGAACAGAAATAAGCCACAATGGAAGTGGTTCTGAAGGACTTCAAGGCAGATGGTGCTAGTAGGGTTTGGTGGAGGGAGGAGTTGGGAGTAGGTAAGAACTGGAACTAAGAAGAAACAGTGGGTCCCCTGTGGGGAAATGAGTAGTGTTTGGCTATACACAAACCACAGAAGGACGGGAGTACAGCTCCAATGAGAGGCCAAGGAACTCATGTTGCCTCATCAAAGAAGCATGAATGAGCAATGCCCCATTCTTTAGTCAAGATCTGTTTTGGTTATCACTTACACGTCTTTAAATTTGGTGAAACGTTGCAATTTTTCAGTTTCATAGTTCTGGTTATTAGAGCTAAAGGAATGTCACTGACTGCCATGCTAATAAGGTATTACTTTTTTAGCAAGTCCCTGTTTTTCTTTACTAGACGTCTATTAAAATCTATTCATCTCAGTTTCAATGAAGTCAGTTTAAAGCTTTGCTGAATAATTTCAAGAGCACCAAATCAAGGACTCAATTATTGGAAAGGTAGTTTAATTTCGTTCATTAATAATATGTTTTAATGTTTCAAGATCCATATCTTTGCATTATTTGCCATGAATCTATTTTGTCACACTAACTTTATGGCAGGATATAAGAATAAATATGATCAAATTACCAATCACAAAGGTAACCAGATGTGACAGTAAATTTATGTGTTAACTTGACCAGCCACAGGGTGTCCAGATTAAACATTATTTCTGGGTGTGTCTGTCAGAGTGTTTCCAGATAAGATTAGCATTTGAATCAGTGGATTTATTACCCGACCAAAGTGAGGCCCCTCCTTGGTGAGTTAAAATCAAAACCTACGCCGAAAGTAGTTGTCACATAAAGCAGAATTTAATTGCCATGCAGCAAACAAAAGGTGACCGTAGAGAATAATTTCACAAAGCTATGAAATTTGGTTGGGTCCAGGGTGGATGGCGTTTAGATCTTCTTCCTGAAACACATCTGAAACTGACAACCTCAATACCCCGGAGTTATTAGAGAAAGGAACATCTGCACCCTTTCGACAAGACAAGAGAAGTAGGTCAGACAGGACAAGAGAATAATAGGTTAGAGTTCATGGCAGGTGGCAAAATCCCTCCTCTAGTTTTGAGGAGCACGGAGTGAAGCTCTGTCTTGTGTAACTACTTCCTGGTAAGCATGGCTGTTGTCATAGGGGCGGGTAGAGAAGCAGAATTTTCACCCCGCTATCTAAGGTAAGTCTGTGGGTACCAGGCATGGCTCTGAGCTGTTTGTATCCTTGAGTTACAACCGCCTATAATTTTATGGCTTTAATACATTCAGTTATAAATTGTGTCAGACAATTAAGAATGCAGGGTCCAAAGAGCAAGAGGAGAAGGATAGTTACCAAGGGGCCCAAGAGTGGAGGGAACCAAGTTAAACTGGGAAAGGCTTGTTTGACTCCATTTCAGATTTGTTCTGTGAGGCCTGGTTCGTTCCTTTTTGTTAGCCAAGTGGCCTTTTTCAGTAAGCTGCTTCTCTTTTATATTGCTGCTAGCACTGATGTAGAAACAACAAAACGTATTAGTTAAGGCACAGGCTCCACCCTGGTTTGCCAAAAGGTCTAAAAAGTTAATGGGCTTTTGTAATATTTTAAAATCTGAACCTGATTCACTAGCCATCATGGCCATGGTGGCAGTGACTTCTTTGATAGTGACTGCATTATAAATGGTACCTCCTGCTAATGCCAATGACCCAATTAGGGTGATTATCCCTGCCACTGCTAGGCCTATCAGAATCAAGGAATAGGTAGCTGGGTTTAGGGTGTGACAGGGTTTTAAAGAAATCTGAGGAGAATCTAGCAGCATAGCTTGATATTGTAGTGTTCTATTTTGGGATAGCCAAAGATGTCCCTTAATCTCTAGTAGGTTAGAGACTTGGTGGGAGGTCTACACTGTCATAGGTTGACCCATAGTCAATTTTTTCTTTCTTGATTAAGAGGCAGTTGGCAAGCCTGGGGGCCATCCTTTTGTCAAGCTGTCTAGTTGCTTTGAGAAATAGGCTACCAGTTTTTTTAAGGGTCCCAATATTTGGGTTAATATTTCTAGAGTTATTCCTTGTCTTTTATGAATGTATAGGTCAAATAGTTTGTTCAGGTCTGATATGCCAGTGAAGGCACTTTCATTAGTAAGTTCTTAAGCTTATTGAATGTTTAGTCACACAGCTTGTCCTGTTCAAAGGGGTCCATTCCAGGCCCCTGTAATTTGTCATAGAGAGGCTTAGCAGTCAACTCAAAATTAGGGATCCACATGTGGCAAAAACCTGACATCCCCAAGAATCCTCATAGCTGCCTATGCATTCTTGGTGGAGCAAGTTGATATATGACCATTTTCCTCTCTTGAGGAACACTGTGCTTCCCTTTTGAAATAATAAACCTCAAATACTTTACAGTTCTTTTAGATATCTGTACTTTGCTCTTAGACACTTTATATCCCTTACTGGCTAAGAAGTTTATCATGGTTACAGTGTTCTCATCAGAGATATCCTTAGAAGGACTGGCTATTAGGATACGGTCCATATACCGAAACATAGTGTTCTGTTTTAATTTTAATTTTCTTAAATTTCAGCCCAAGATTTCCCTGAAGATTGTAGGGGAGTTTTTAAATCCTTGGGGTAAGACAGTCCAGCAGTACTATTGTTTCTGGTGGGAATCTGGGTCTTCCCATTCAAAGGCTAAAGTCTCCTGGGACTCAGGGTCCAATAGGCTGAACAAAGCATCTTTTAAATCTAGCACTGTCTAAAACATGCTGTCCCCAGGGAGATTAGCCAGCAGGGTATAAGTATCAGGTACCACAGGAGGTATGTCCTGGACTGCTTCCTTGACAGTCCTAAGGTCTTGAACAAATCTGTACTCCCCTGTTCCTGGCTTTTTAATGGGTAAGATGGGAGTGTTGCATGAGGATCTACATGGCCTGATTAATTCCCGTTTTAAAAGTTTGTCAGTTACAGGAAGGATTCCTTTTCTGGCTTCTGGCTTTAGGGGGTATGATTTTACCTGAGGCCAGTGGTCTATCTGCTTTAATTTCATCCTTATAGGTATGGCAGTGGCTACTTTTCCCAGCTGTCCTTGTGGCTATGTCTCTTAGTTAACTCAGTTGAAAATGTTTTGGGGAATTTCTTCTTTTTCAAGCGCTGGTATGTCTTATAATAAGGCCATGAGCTTGACTCCCTGATTTCTGGGAACTTGGATTTCTATTTTATCTTATTCCCAGTTTATTGAGGCCACCAAATCTGAGAGTATGCCCTCCCCAAGGAAGGGAACAGGGTACTCTGGTACATACAAGAAAGAATGTCTTAACATTTTTGTTGCTATTTCACAGATGAAAGGCTCCAGAAACCTCTTGGTCTCTCTTCTTCCTGATATTCTTTTTATGTCACATTTTATTTTAGAAAGGTTTTCCTTTTGGGCAGTCAACACTGAGAATGTGGCTCCAGTATTGAGCAAAAATTTAACATTTTCTCCCTCCACTGCTAAGGTTATCCGGGGCTCCTCAGGGGAGATGATCTGGTTGCCTGGAGCCAAACGGGGAGCCCCATGGCCCCGTCACATCTCATGTGTAGTCATAGGATGTTGCCATGGCTTGGTCTTGTCGGATCCCTTCCACCTGTGGGGTTGATCTTAGACAATTCCACTTCCAATGCCCTTCCCATCTGCAGTATGCACACTGATTCGGCTCCAACTTCATTGGTGGCCTCTTGGTCCCATGGTAGGGCCTGGGGTCACTCACCCATGGTGTTTTCTTCCTTTCCCTCAGGTTACCCTGAGCAGACTGGAGGGCTGCCACGAGCAGAGTAGCTTGCCTCTGCATGTTTTGCTTCCCTTTTCCTTCTTCTGTCACATCTCGGTTGTTAAACACCCTGAAGGCTGCCTCCACTAACTGTGCAGTACTGGTATCAGACCCTAGTGCCAGTTTTTGGAATTTCCTACAGATATCTGGAGCACGTTAGGAAATGAAATAGGTATTAAGAACCACTTATATTAATAGCATTTACTCACATAGTATAACCTAAGAAGGTTTACTATCATTTATTCGATAATGTTTGTTATGTAATTTAACACACCAAATAAACTTAACTAGTTTAATATCTCCCTCTTTATAGGAATAGAGAACAAATTTTTTTTTTTTTTAAAGATTTTATTTTTCCTTTTTCTCCCCAAAGCCCCCCAGGACACAGTTGTATATTCTTCGTTGTGGGTCCTTCTAGCTGTGGCATGTGGGACGCCGCCCCAGCGTGGCCTGATGAGCAGTGCCATGTCCGCGCCCAGGATTTGAACCAACGAAACACTGGGCCGCCTGCAGCAGAGCGCGCGAACTTAACCACTCGGCCACGGGGCCAGCCCCAAGAACAAATTTTTTTGAGAAGTCCTGGAACCCCATTGGATATCCTCAGAAAGAAAGGCTTCACTTTTCAAGGATTTCAAGGATTTCAAGGATTTGAACCTTGGGGAAATTTGTCAAAAAATGTCAAAAGATTTTAAAACACTTGACCAAATAGGAAATGATGTTTAGTTATCCATTTAATCAAAGTGACAACTGAAAATGTTAAAGGCAAACAGAGAGAGAGTAAAAGAGTTTAAAAAAAGAAAACCCTAATAAAGAGACTTCAGCCTCCTCGAGCGTAGGAAATTATTTTGACAAAACATAGATTGTTTTATCTTTTAGGTAGATTTACTCAAAGAAAAAATCTTTTGTCACTTATTTTTTTACCTTTAGAATTTGTCCTATGTCTTTTTTCTTTTTTAGTACTTTAAGACAAATTTATCTTTTTTAACAAAGCAAACAGAGATATCTCTAGTCTTTGTGTCTCCTTTAATGAAAACATACATCTTACTTTCCTTGAATACAAAGATTTCTTTTTCCTATTAACTTATAGTAGCTTTAATCATATATATTAATCAGAATTTTTAACCCTTACAGACTTTGATTTTGTTTGTGAAAACTAAGAAGTAATTATAAACTGTCTTTTACATTAGCATATTTTAAGTTGGCAAATTTATAAATACTTTTAATAATTTTTAGAAACGTAATACTTTACAGTAAAATTTTTAAATAAAATATAAAACATGTTTATTAATAGTTTCTCTGTAATAAGAAGCTAAAGTAGATAAACCTATATTTAGTAATTAGTGTCTAATATCTTACTTTACTTAGAAATGACTAGATATTTAATGAATTTTTTTAAAATAGCTATTTATTTATTTACTTATTTATTTTTTGAAGATTAGCCCTGAGTTAACATCTGCTGTCAATCCTCCTTTTTTTGCTGAGGAAGACCGGCCCTGAGCTAACATCCATGCCCACCTTCCTCTACTTTGCATATTGGTTGCCTGCCACAGCATGGCTTGACAAGCAGTGCATAAGTCCACACCCGGGATCCGAACCGGTGAACCCTGGACCACTGAAGTGGACTGAATGTGTCCACTTAACTGCTGTGCCACTGGGCAGGCCCAGAATTTTTTTTTAAATCATTTAATTTAACTGAGTAAAACTTCAAAGTTTTAAATTACCAAAGAGATTTTGGAAGTTATTTTCCATATATATGTTATACAGTATAATTATTCGTACAAGTTTATCTATAAACTCTCATCTCACTTACATCTAAACCATTTATTTTTAACAATCATGTTTGGATTATTCACAAAAACTTTATGTGATACTAAAGGAGTTACATCATTTTAAGTTGTTTTAAGTATATACACCATAATACATAATTATTGTTAAAAAGTTTTCCCAAAAACTTTAATCTTTTTTTCCACCTTTTTAACATCTATTTAGTTTACCTATTTCCAATAATTATTTAGATTGCCCATCAAAACTTTATGAGATATCAGAAAAAATCAGCTATTATTTTTGTTGACAAATTCTGTAACAGAGACAACATGAATTTATTTGACTCATAAAGGCTGTGTATTTACGTTATATCCTATATTGATAACTCTGAGGATGTGTCTATTTTAATTAAATCAGCAAATTTAAGCAGGTTTTTATCTACCAAAAATCACTTTATATCATGTTAACTTGAAAGACATCTGGCCTAGTTTTTATCACATTTAGAAATAATTTATATAAGTGCTTATTTTAAGTCAATTAAATAGAGCTCTTTTTTAGAAATTATACCATCCAGACACACATACATAGACAAGTAGACAGTCACAAACAGAGATCTTTAAAATTTTAGCCATGTCTCAGGCACAAACTCAACACAACGCTGGATCCAAATTGTGACCTGTTCAGATGGCTAAAGATCGTTACTAAAGATTTGCTGTGAGGATCCTTTTTATAGCTGTTTTTAAAGTCATTTTATTTTTTAGAAGCTTCTGTATACTAATCAAAGAATGTATTCCGTAGTGAAAGGTTTTGAATCCTCTCTTTTAAGGGTGACACTTAAGGTGGACTTATCTGAAACAAAGATTCCCCAAAATGGCCATTACGATTTTAAAATATCTCAGAAGTTTACTTGTTTTCACTTGCTTCATTTTAGATCTGGAATTTCAGGGGAGTTGAAGTAGGGGAGCTCAGAAAGAGAGGAGAGAGGAGTAGCAGATTTGGTTTTGTTTTACTAGTATGTTTTTTTATTTAATTATTTTCTCTTAGAGAGGCAGTATGGAAATTCTGATCTTGTTCAGAAGCCTCAAAAATTAGAATAGGCTTCCTGTTGGTTGTTTAATTTGCTTTTTATAGCAGTCTTTTTCCAATTGCAATGCCTCAAAAATTAAAATAGGCTTCTCATTGGTTGTTTAATATTTTTTGTAGTGGGCTTTTTCCAATTGCATATGTAAATACACCAATTTGGGTAAACTAAGTGGTCATTTTTGGCCATTTACAAGTGAGAGCTCCTTTAGCATGTTTAAGTAACATTGCCTGAAGGGTGGATTTATATGGTACACAATATCTATCCCCACAATGTAATTTAAAACATAATCAGGCAAAAGAGATGTAATTATTTTACACAAAATCCATCATTCCCAGCCAGTCCTGTTGGAAAAGTTTAGCACAAAAACAAAAACAAAAATACCTGACAGATCCAATATCCAAATAAAAACAGGACCAAATGCTCTGAGAGCAAGTACCTTGGCACCATCGTTCACGCGTTCCGTTATTTACCAAAGACCTCTTCTCAAGTTCTGAGCCTAATTTTTTCCACCACCGAAAGCAAAAGCAACCTCTTGAAGGTTGATGATTAAGGAGACTGAATGACCCCAGGAAGATCTAATCTTGGAGGGGAGAGGTTGATGGAAATTCCCTAGCAGAAAGTGTGAGTTTTCCCCAATGACTGCTGGTAAAAAAAAAAAATTGAGGAACAGAGAGAGATTTGAGAGACCTAGAAGCCAGTTTGTTAAGGTAACAGAGAGAGATACCAAGATAAAGTTTCTCGTACTTTAAAGCAAAGTTTCTGCCAGGCATCCCCAGCCACTTTGTCACAGATGGCTAACACTGCAGGGACTTAACCCTGCCTTTTACCACAGAAACAAGATAAGACTCACACTGTGTAACCAAAGAAACTCACTCCCTCTGTCACAGACACAACACAACACAAAAGGACTCTCAAAATGGTGTCAAGCTCCTAGCACTGACAAACTCAAGTGAGCTTCAAGACCTCACTGCCCAATGACTAGTCAATAGGGATTGCTCCCATTTGCCAGAACCAAGCATTGGTTCCTCTGGAGTGGCTTGGTTATGCAATCCTTCCAACCAAATGGAAACTCTCACTCCCTTGAGCCAGGCTACCTCTTGATGGGGACTTGAACCCTGAAGCCAGGCTCCAAAAAGTGAACCTTGGGATTTGAACCCAAGGTAAGGGCAGCCTTAAACCCAAGGTTCAGGCAGCCTGACTTTGTGAGACAACTTAAAGAAATAACTTATAGCCATGCTGTGGGGCCAGCATCACTTACCTCCGTCAAGAGATCCTCTGAGCAAAGCACTCAGTGTGGCCACTCAGTCTTCGGATGGAGTAGCGATGTCAAACCAGCAGCACACACACCAAGAAGAGAGTCCTGGGGCCGGCCCCGTGGCCGAGTGGTTAAGTTTGCATGCTCCACTTCGATGGCCTGGGGTTTCACTGGTTTGGATCCTGAGGATGGACATGGCACCACTTGTCAGGCCATGCTGAGGTTGCATCCCACATAGCACAACCAGAAGGACCTACAACTAGAATGTACAGCTGTGTACTTGGGGGCTTTTGGGAGAAGAAGAAAAAAAAGATTGGCAACAGATGTTAGCTCAGGTGCCAATCTAAAAAAGAAAAAAAGAAAAGAATCTTCCTCGTGAGGTGTACTCCTCAACCTCCAGTAGCATGAACGGGTTAGCTTGCGACGAGCTGCCCCTGCCCACTCCTCCATCCATTGGAAACTGAGTAGTTGGAAGAACAGAGCCCCAGATGGACAAGAGTCCCATTTAGGTTGCCAGAGTTTGTTGCTGGACCAAAGTGAGCCCAGTCCTTGGTGAAGTAAAATCAAAACCTACACCAGAAGTACTTGTCATGCAAAATTTTATTTGCAGCATGCAGCAAACAAAAGGAGACCATAGAAAATGATTTCACAAAGCAATGGCTTTCTGAGCATAGGGAGGTGAGTACCTTTATTTGGAGTAGAGAATGAATATTCAAAAGGGGAAATTTCATCATTGCACTTAGAGGTGGGCATAAGCTAGCACATGTGTGTTTTGAAAACATGCCTTTACATACATTACATGATCTAAAAATGGCTGCTTTACCCCTCCCGGAGGAGGAGAATTTAGGATATTAATGAGGGCAGATTACTTTAGTACAACTCTCTGCTTATTTGGACAGGTGTCTCTCTTGTGATTGTGGTCCAGACCCATCTGGTCCAGTTCAAAGCAGTTGGGTCCAGGGCAATTGGCCTTTTGATATTCTTCCTGGAACATAGCTGAAACTGACAACCTCAAGACCCCAAAGTTGTTAGAGAAAGGAAGATTTGCACCCTTTAACAAAGACAAGAGAACTAGCTCAGACAAGATTAAAAAAAAAGTAGGTTAGAGTTCATGACTGGTAACAGACTCAATGAAGAACAGTGCCCTCCCCAATATGGGTGGGCATCATCCAATCCAGTGAGGGCCTGAATAGAACAAAAGGCAAAGGAGGAATTTGCCCCTTTTTTCCCCTGTCTCATGCTGTTGAGCTGGGACATTTCTCATCTTCTCAGCTCCTCAAACTGCGATTTCCCCCATCAGCTCCCCTGGTTCTCAGGCCTTCAGACTCAGACTGAATTATACCATTGGCTTTCCTGGGTC
Organism: Equus quagga; assembly: GCF_021613505.1. Taxonomy (NCBI): domain Eukaryota; kingdom Metazoa; phylum Chordata; class Mammalia; order Perissodactyla; family Equidae; genus Equus; species Equus quagga. The sequence continues at coordinate 40,639,596 of NC_060280.1, read as the reverse complement.
TCCAACTTTCAGACAGCAGATTGTGGGGCTTCTCAGCCTCCGTAATCATGTGAGCCCATTTCTATAATAAATCTCTCTCTCTCTACATATATACATTCTTTTACTGGGCCGATTAAATTAACGGTGCCTTATAAAAAATGCAATACTGGAAAATTTAAAGGATGATTTAATAAAAATCTCTTCATTTTATATTTACTACTGTACATGCAGCCAATGAATTTGTACAAATTGGTAGCTACAAACAATGACCTGCACAATATATTTGCTTGCAACCTGAACGGACTGTTCTAGCACCATTTGGTTTGAGTTCAACATGACCCACAAATATACATGTATCTTCTACTGCTTCTGTTTCTCTGGAGAACCCTAACACATCAGATGAAGCATAAAAACTTAATGCACATACTCCATATGAGAATATTTTGCAAAATAATTTTCTTTGGTTTTAGGAAGAAGATGAGTTTAGTTACATCAGTTTAATACATTCAACTAGGTAGACTCAGATATGCTACTCAGTCTGAGTATTACTTTTCTAGGTAGTATATTCCATCACAAAAGTCATCACTCCACGCAGGTAGATTTTTTTAAACCCACTCTTGTTTTCCTAGAGCATGTACTGCCCCTCTGCTTAGAATGATCTCCTTACTCTATACTATTGAGGAATGTCCTTTTAGCATTTAAAACAGAATCCAGCCGTCTGCTCTGGAAAGGTTTCCTGACCCTCCTCCCTCTATTGTTACCATTCTGAAGTGAATCACTCATGCTCTGAAAGATTTCCCTATATACATATATGAATTTATATATATAAATAAATAAATGTGAATATAAAAATATATGTGTATATACATGTTTTATTTTTACCATACTGTTTTACAACTTATTTATATGTCTGTCTCTCTTAGTGATTATTCATACGGATATATTATATCATTTTCATTTGTACGTCCATGGCATCTAGTGCAGCAACTGTTCTCAGTATCTAAACATTAAAGTTTGTTGAACTGAAATATGTGTGGCTTACGGACTAATTTACCATTCCTTTAGTTTTCATCAGTTTGCGGGAGGTATTCACTTAAATTAACACATATTATTAAATAAGAGAGAGTGCAAGATAGTGATGAAAATTTTCTTAAGGAACTTAAAGTCTGGGGTAGAATTAAAGTTTTATGGCACATCTGAAGTGTCTCCATTCATGGAGGATTTTTTTTCTTTTTATTAACTGTCTGAGATGTGAGGAATTTCTGGGTGACATATTCCATCCCATAACCATCTTCTACTTCTTTCTCCTGGATTCCATTTTTTCTGGTACTTTTCCCATCAAGCTTGAGAATTTCAGAAATGTAAAGCAAGCCCTCTAACTACAGGGTTAATCAAAGAATAGTTTTATAAAAGATTGTTTCTCAAACTTGAGTAAAATATAGACCTCTCTTAAAATGAAAATATTCTCATGGATTCCTGGTGTTGGCTTAATGTATTTTTATTATAATGTTACTAAAATATGTATAAGACTGGGTATAAACTTACCAGCTCTTTTAGAACTAAAAAACCAAAACACATTTATAGATTACATACATAAATCTAGGACTTATTTAATTACAATAAAAATATGAATTAAATGTGATAGACGATGTCATTATTTGACATTTAAATGTCAATATTGAATTTAACAGTACAAATATGCATTTGCTTGTTTTCTGTTTTACTGTTTGTGTACTTGTTTTTGTTCTTTTGAACTGCCCAGACCATTCTTTGGATATTTCTCACTATCACTATCGTTTTAATTTTATTTTTAATAGAAACATTTTTGTAACTACCAAAACATTATTTTAGTGGGCCAGTTAAATTAATGGTGCTTTATACAAGACAATACTGGAAAATTTAAAGGATTCTTTAAAAAAAATTCCTTCATTTTATGTTTACTATTATACATATTTCCCATGAACTTGTACAAATTGGTAGTTACAGACAAATGACCTACCCAACATATTTGCTTGTGACCTGGACTGACGGTTCTGTCACAGTTCAGTTTGCGTTTACCATGACCTATTACCATGATGCTATGACAAATTTCAACCATCCCAGCACCAAACTGATTATAAACCCAAAAGCAAACCAGGGCTCAGAAATCAGAGGCTGAATTTATTTTTCATTTGGTTCTCCAGATGATCCATTTACTCCTCTGTTTGGTCTCTCAGATTTAATGGGACCTCACCGCTGCATCTAGGAGGTGTCTAGGAAACCTCCTTGGATGCTGCATCCATCAAGATATTTTATCATTCTTGGTCATTGTTGGATATAACACACTGTATGCTCAAGAAGTCACTATTTCTTGTCTTAAGAAAAGAATAGTGACATAGTAGCATTTGCCACTTAATCACTTCCATTCAACATAGAGATATTGCTGGAACTCTTTCTCATTATACCAGCTATCCTGTGTTGACCAAAAGAATTCTCTGTCTCCATTCAGTCCTATATCAGTCTCGATTCACACAGTCATCCAATCCTTGGTTCTCTCTGTGTTGTATCTCTGACTTGTTACGTGCATGCGGTTAATTATAATTAAAGGTAGAAAGTTATAAATACTGTAAGAGAATTTTATAAAATAAAATTGTACAAGATTTCAGATAAGTGAGATTCCTTTCATGTAGGATATCTGAACATATATATTAAAGTATAGTAAATATAGTAAAAATATAGTAAACCATATACCAACAATCCTATCACCAAGCTCATTGTAGTAGTTAGTTTCTGGTTCCCCTCACCTCTAGCTAATATTCAGTTCCCTTTCCTTTTTCTACTATGGTCTCTGTGCCTCACCACCAGGATCAGGGACAACACAAGGCTATATGGCAGCTCTGAGCAAGTTAGAGAAAGGGGCCCTTTTCTCCAGGTGAATGCAGTCCAGCACCAACTTTCATGGTTTAGTAAGCAGGCCACGTGCTGGTTTTGAGCCCCCACTTTTTTCCCCTTGGTTGGGTGCCCCTGTTCAAGATGTAACCAGCACAATTGTCTGTGGTGGCATTGACCATAATTCACTCAGACATTGTAACTTGAAGCAATTTAGTTTAGTAAAATACAAGGATACATTAATGGAGGCTTTGGGCAATAAAAATTCTCTTTCTCCTAAGGAAGCTACTAAAAAAGACACTGCCCCACTGGGAATGAGTAAGAGAGCATATAGTCTTAATTTCTACAGAATAATATCATAGGACCATGAAGTCTTGGGACTAGCTTTAATAGGAAGCTATATTAGTTGGGATGTAACATACAAACACACAGAAATGACTCAAATACAATATAGGTTTGTTTCTAACTCACACGAAGTCAAAGTTTTTATTGCTGTCTCTACTTTCAGGCATATAGACTCCCTACACTGTTTTTTAAACAGTTTCATGGAGGTATAATTGACATGCAATAAACTGCATGTATTTGAAGTATACAGTTAGATAAATTTTGAGAAACTATCACCACAATGAAGAAAATTAACAGATCCATCACCCTTTAAAAGATTCCTTTTACTTCTTTGTAAGTTTTCCCCCAAAGCCCTTCTCATTCTCCCATCTTTTCCCCAGGAAACCATTACTCTTCCTTCAGTTGCTATACATTAGTTTGTATTTTCTAGAATTTTATATCTATAATATTGTGCTATATGTATTCTTAGTTTGTCTGCCTTCTTTCACCCAGTGTAATTATTTTGAGATTAATCAATGTTATTGTATGTACCCAGAGTTAATTCCTTCTTATTGCTAAATTGGACCCCATTGAAGGGAAATATGCCGCAGTTTATCTATTCAATGGTTGATGGGCATTTGGGTTGTTTCCAGCTTTGGGCTATCACAGATAAAGCTAACATGTACATCCAAGCACAAGTGTTTGATGGCATATGCTTTCATTTCTCATGGGTAAACATCTAGGAATGGAGTAGCTGGATCATATGGTTGGTGTATGTTTAATATTTCAAGAAACTGCCAAACTATTTTTCAAAGCAGTTACTCTATTTTACTTTCCCATTAATTAAAAGAAATTTTTCTCTCTGTGTTTCATTTAGGTTAGTTTCTATTAATATGGACTCAAATTCACTAATCTATTCTGAAATTGGTTGTTAATATCATCTAGTGTGTTTTTCATTTCAACTACAGTAGTTTTCACTTCTAGAAGCTCTGGTCTCTTTTTTCTTTTCCCCTCAGGTTTATTGAGATATAATTGACATATAACGTTGAATTAGTTTAAAGTGTACAACAAAATGTATGTATTGCAGGGGCCAGCCCTGTGGCCGAGGGGTTAAGTTTGTGCACTCTGCTTTGGTGGCCCAGGGTTTCACTGGTTCGGATCCTGGGCACAGACCTAGCACCACTCATCAGGCCATTCTGAGGCAGCATCCCACATAGCAGAACCAGAAGGACCTACAACTAGAATATACCACTATGTACTGGGGGGCTGTGGGGAGAAGAAGGGGAAAAAAATAGAGAGATTGGCAACAGATGTTAGCTCAGGTGCCAGCGTTAAGAAAAAAATGTATATATTGCAAAATGATTACCACAATAAGTTAATATCCATCACCTCACATAGTTACATTTTTTCCCCTTGTGAGGAGAACTTTTAAGTTCTACTCTCTTAGCAACTTTCAAATACACAATAGAGTATTATTAACTATAACCACCATGCTGTACATTACATCTCTAGAACTTAGGTATCTTATAACTGGTTTTATTATCTTTTTAAAAACTTTCTGAACATATGGAATAAAGTCAGTAAGATTACTATTTTGCTGCCTTTGCCTATTAATTCTATTTTCTGTGTCAGTTCTGGGTTGATTTTCAGTTGATTGGTTTTCCGTTTCACTGTGGGTAGTATTTTCCTACTTCTTTGCATGCCTGGCAGGTGTGTTTTTTTTTTTTTTTGAGGAAGATTAGCCCTGAGCTAACATCTTCTGCCAATCCTCCTATTTTTGCTGAGGAAGGCTGGCCCTGAGCTAACATCTGTGCCCATCTTCCTCTACTTTATATGTGGGACGCCTACCACAGCATGGTTTGACAAGTGGCGCCATGTCTGCACCCGGGATCCCAACCCGCAAACCCTGGGCCGCCGAAGCAGAAGGTGCAAACTTAACTGCTGCGCCACTGGGCCGTCCCCTCATGCCTGGCAGTTTCTGATTAGATGTCAGACATTGTAAGTTTACCTTGTTGGGTGCTGGTTTGGTATTCCTATAAACACTCAAGCTTTGTTCTGGGATGCTGTCATGTTAGTTAGAAACAGTTTTATCCAAATATTAAAAGACTTGCTTTTAATATTTGTTAGGCAGGACTAGAGAAGCAGTTAGTCTAGGGCTAATTTTGTCCCACTACTGAGACAAGACCCTTCTGAAAACTCTACCCAATACCCCAGGCATTATGAGGTTTTCCAGAATAGATGGTGAGAAGAGACACTAATTCCAGCCCTGTGTGAACTCCAGGTACTGTCACTCTAGAACATTCTTTTTCTACCCTCAGCTTCCTGACACATTTGCTAATCAATACTTTACTGAACATGCAAGGGATATCTCCCAAGTTCTCTCTCTGGGCAGCTCCTTCCTTTATAGCGCTGTGTAACTGTGAACTCCAGCTGCCTTGGTGCCCCCAGACTCCCTACTCAATTCAGATAGTGTGCTGGGCCCTGCCTGGGTTCCAACTCCCTGAGCCATGTCCTGGGAACTCTTTCAAGGCAATTGTAGGGCTCATCTTGCTTACTGTTTCTCAGGAATCGCTGTCCTTCATTGCCTGATGTCTATGCCCAGTGCCTTAAAAGCCATTGTTTCAAATATTTTGTCCAATTTATTGATTGCTTCAGGAAGGAAAGTAAATTTAGTCCCTTTACTCCATCCTAGTTAGAAGCAGAAGCACCCAAACTCCTTACATCTCGTGGCTCCTCTATTCTCAGCACACAGCTTGCGAACTCTCTGTAGTCTTGTCCATGAAGCTATGGAAAGAGAAGGAGCATGAAGGATCACATGTAGGTAATTTTTATGAGTCAGGTTTGAAAGTAGTTCCTTATGTCTGTGATATTTTCCTGGCCAGACATCAGTCACATGGCCACATTTGACTTAAAGTCCTGTGGGAGATAATGGTCAAACTGTAATCTTAGGAAAAAATAGGAAACAGTTTTTGGTGAACAGCTAACCAGTTTCTGCCACATTGCTCCTTTATGGGCACAAAGTACCTATTTTATTCCTCCTGCCACATCATAGAAGACATCCATTCTATGTCAAAGGACACAACCATCCAGCTATTTAGATCTTCAGGTGACATTCTTTCGTCTCCATCAAATCTGAATGTCGCCTCTAATGACTGTGCAGCATATGAAGCAAAACATAAATTATTTACTGTCTCATGCTGTTGGTTTGCAACTTTAGGAGCTTCCCAGGTGAAATCTGAGCCTGGCCCCCGTTCACGGAGAGCAAGGAGAGGCCAAAGAAAGAGGCAGATCACTTCAGATTGGGAGGTGGCAGGTTTAACAAGCAAGGGAACTTCCTTGTGAGGCTCATCTTGGGAAGCTGCGAGACAAGGAGATCTCCACACCCACAATAGCTCCTCCTGTGGGAAAGGCGGGCAGAACGTACATTCAACGGACAGAGGACAGGGTGACGAGCCTCTGATTGACCAGCTCTCGGGTCAACCAGCAGGCACTTCCTCTGGATGACTTCCGCCAACACATGCCCACCCAATAAAAAGTCCTGGAGCAGGGATGGGATCACGGCAATTCAAACTTCATTCAGCCAAAAAGAGAGCGGGGTTCTACTGCAGTCAGTGGGCCATAGCAGTGACGAACATTCTGCCAGGCCGGCATTGTGAGAGCCCTTTCCCCTAACAAGTGGAGAAGATTCCTAGACTTTTATTCTGCTTTCTGAAAAGAACTTTTTCATCTTTGGATTTTTGCAGGCCCTGACTTCTCCTGTGGGAGGGACTTCCCTATTAATTATCCTCCATTTCCTTTCATGGTGAGAGCTGAAGTTAGTTTTTGGGAGTAGTCTTCTCTCAGGGGTTGCACCAATTTCATACTTCTTTTCTGTTGGTGAGATTTTGAGGCCTCTGTGTGTTTGAGGTTTGAGTGCTCAAGGCGTTCGGTTCATGTCTTCTTTAGCAATTCAGTTTCCTCAAAAATCAGTGGACTTATTTACTTCCAGCAGTTTCATCTGATTATAAATACACTAACATTCTTTTCCAGACATAATTCTAAAGCCTGATAGATTTTTATTTTTCCTTTCTCATCCATATAGCTTTCATTCTCCACAACGACTACCTGAAAATCATCTGAAGCAATCTGTATGAATGCCACACACTCTTAGGCTACAGTTGTCTAAAGTGTTCTTCAATCCTACCTTTCACTGTTTGAGGTCTAGAATTAGTTATTTTTCTCAATCCTATGAGGCCTCAAATTCTGGAATCTACATATTACCTTTTATTTCTGATTGAAAACTGACTATTACCTAAGGTGATCTACTTCTTGCAGTAACGTGTTGAAAGTAACAAATAGTAGCAATAGTAACAGATTCTAGATCTTTTCAACCACTTCCCCCAGTGCTACAGGCTCATAAGCTACCTTCCAAATTACTGAAGCATTTGTTTTATCAAATATTTTTCTATCGCATAATCTGGATCACCAGCTTTCCAGTGTGTTCTGTCTACAGCTAAACCAACTACAACTGAACACCTAAACCAAATCTACAAAGTTTAGGATGTTCTTGAGGCATCATTTTGCTTCTGGTATCAATATTTTTAAATAGGTCAATAAAGTAATGTAATGGCTCAAGCACTATAATTTATTTCCTTTTCACATAAAGTCTCAAATTGGTCTTCTTCACTGGCAAGTGGCTCTCCTTCAACCGCCAGTAATCCAGGCTTGCCATCTTCTTCATATGGCTTCTAAGATTGCGATGCTTTTCTCCATTAGCTTTTTGGAAGGAGAAAATGTAGAGCATCATGCAGGGGCCATACATGGAAGTAGACACATCGATTTAGCCCACTTCTTCTTGGCCAGAACTCAGTCACTTGGCCAAGCCTGACTGTAAGGAAAGCTAGGGAACATGTATAGTCTAGTTGTGTCATCAGGAGAAGATGCTAAAAACTCTGGTGAATAGCTAAACAGTTTCTGCACAAAAGCCAATACTGTGGAAGGAAGGGTGGGAAGACTGAAAAAACGGAATCCTTCTTGACATCCTTGAGCTACTTGATCAAGTTTCACTGTATCGTTAGACTTTTCAACTATGTCAGCTAACATTGTTTTTATTGTTGAAAGCCATTTTAGTTGGATTTTCTGCTACTTGCTATGTCAAATGTTGTAATTAATACAGTTGCCAAGTGAATTTTCCGTTAGTGTGAACTGACAAACCAATCATCCCCTTCTGCCTTCCTTTACCTATTTGTGTAAAATACAGTATGACTATTTAATGCTTGAGTTCCTGATAAAGCATCTGATGCATTAGGCCTGAATCCTGGGAGGTTCAACTCAGTCCAAGAGATGAGGCTTCAAAATACACAGGGTAGAAGTTTGGGGGCAGGCTAATTCCAGGTCTGAAGGAGCCCTTGGAATTCATGTTTATTTGAGAGTTAATCTTGTAGTCAGGATGTGGTCTGTGATGCTCCACTAAGGCCTCAGAATCTATGACCACATCTTTGAACTTCCTCAAAGCAGACGGAAATCCACAGATTAGTCTCTGATTTAAACTTGACTCTTGTTTTTCTTTGTTTGTTTCTTCCAGCTTAGAGATCATCTGAGCCCAAACCACACTTCTTGGTGATACACAGTCTGAACTTAAAGTCTTCAACTAAATTCAACAACCTTACTTTGTAAGCCAAAATAGAGTTGAGCATAGCCCTCACCTTCTGGTGTCTGCTTCTCTTTGTTTCATTCATAAGAGCAGAAGCTTATTTTCCCAATTTTTCTTTTGCTTTCAAGAATCCTTCATTCACTCAGCCAACAAATGTTTTCTGAGTGTCTGTTGGGTATTAGTACTCTGCAATGTGCTAGAAAAAAGCTGGATTGATCTAGTTCCATGAATCAGGCAGGAGGAAAGCTCATAAAGCATGCAGACAATTTCTAGAATGGTACTGTGACATTATGGGAAAAAATGTGGGCTTTGAAGTCAGATACTATTGAGTTTAAACTCCAACTCAGTTACTTACAGGTTTTGTTAATTTTGAAATTAAGCTATATTTCTCTGAGCTTCAATTTCTTCATCTCTACAAATGTAGATAATATCTATATTTCAAGCTTAGGCTAATAGCTAAATGATACAATGTTAGCGGAAATGCTTGGCTCAGAGGAATGCTCACAATGAATGCTCTCTCTTTTCCTCTTTCATTTCTTTCTTTCTTCTCTCCCACTTTCCTTCTGCTCTCTTTCATCTTCTCTTCTTTCCTCCCTCATTTTCTGTTTTCCTTCCACCTTTTCCAACTTTCTAATTTCCTAACTTCCTTTTCTAGGTAAATATGCTAATGGATGAATTTCCATCCTCCAAGATTACATTGAAATCCCAACAGACACTCTTTAGCACAAATGCTCCAGATTATATGTCTTTTGAGTAATCTAATTGAGAATACAAATAAAAATATTCTTTATGAGATTTGTACTTTCTTCTCTTTCTAGCCTACTGCATGGACAGTTTCTTCTTCTGACTCAAAAAGTAACACATCACTGTCCAATTGGGATAATGTCCATTGCCTCTTCCCAGACGTATCTTATAGGTATTACCGATAAAGAGCAATTAGATATCCAAAATAGTAATCGCAAGGGACGAAGACTAGAAAAATGGCAGGGGAAAATATTTTAAGTGGAAGACACAAAAGCATGAGGAGTTAGTAATCTTTTTAAAGCTGTTTATTTACCTAATTGATCACACTTGATAAAAAATTACTATTTGGTTCTATTTCATTTTAATAAATAATTATAATAGGTAAAATGAAAACAACTGGGTTTTGTTTGATTCCATTTGCTGTATATTCATCTTGAAATAAAACATGCATTTTAGTGCTCTAGAAATTGTCTGTAACCATAAAGTACATGTAGCATCTTATAAAGGATATTGTAGAAATTCTTTGTTAAATATCACCCGAAATTAAATTTTTAATTAAAAAATCTTTGAGTCTTTATTAAGACATGTGAAATGCCTTGATGCTCTCAAGAAAAGAAGTGCTAAATGCTAAGTATAATTAGATGTAGAAAATTTGCATGTGCTAAAGATTATGTTCAAAGACCACATTGATTTTTTGTGAAATTTGCATTTTGGATGAACTCCCAAAAGATATGAAAGATAATTTATATAGCTCAAGAAGACTATTTTTATTACCCCCTATTTCATTTTGGAAAAAAAAGGAAAACAGATGTTTTATTCTCTTTTGAAAAAGGAAATGATATTTTTTTTTACATGCCATTTCCTGTGATATATCACTTCATACATAATGTGTTAAAAATAAGGAAAAAATTCATTAAGACTCTAGTGATATTACACCTAAAAAGCTCTTTTGGGTTCAAAACTGATAATTTGCTGAGCTTTATTTTGAATACACTTTTAAGGAACAATGGACTATGACTGTTTGGAAAAAATACATTTCATAATGTTTGAAATGAAGGAAATCTCCATTATGTAAACAAGTCGAATTAAGAACTCAAGATACAGATTTAATATTGTTATAACTGTATTTATATATATATACACACACATATACATTCCAAAGAAATAAACATAGAAATAAACAATAAAATAAAATGTTGGCAGTGATTGTGTTAGATGATGAAATTATGACTGATTTATTTATTCTACTTTCTGTATTTGCCAAACTTCTTGAAAATGTACCAGAATGAATGTATAATTTAAAAAAATGAAAAATAGCCCCTATTTGTCTCAGAGTGGTGAATGAAATTTCAACATAATATATGTATTGGTAGAAGCATTTATGATTTACTAGTAACTCTCCAAAAATAATTTTCTTTTTAGTGCCCATGTTTTGCTCCTTCATAAAGTAGACAATAATATATTACAGATTGGTGAAGACAAGTTCAGAAAATTATTGGTATTAAGGAATAATAGTTGATATTTTTTGAGCACTTACTCTAAGTACTTTACATACATTAACTCAATACTCAGAACAACCCTATGAGGAGGCACTATTATTATCTCCATTTTACAGCAGAAGAAACCAAGGCACAGAGGTTAAGTATCTTGCCCATGATCACACAACTAATCAACAGCAGGGCCTGAATGAACCCAGGCAGTTTTTCTCCAGGGCCCACACTCTTAACCAGCATACTGTGGCTGTACTTACCAGATGTCTACTACGTGCTCTGAACTTTTGATTAAGCAGCAGTGCTTAATGGAAAGAATAAATGCCTCAGATTAGACGGTTCTGGGTTTAGATCCCAATTCAAACATTTACATGTAGTGTATCTTTGGGAACTTAACCTCTCAGCCTGAGCTTCTTCACAAGTAAATGGGAATAATGGTACTATTCAGCCATAAAGAAGAATGGGCTTGAATTACACACTGGATACAGACAGGAAAAAACTCCTAGACATACTGTTAAGTGAATTTCCCAAGATTATACAGGTAGTGAGTGGTAGAGCCACAATTCCAACTCAGGTCTGCTTGTTGCAAAAGCAGCAGGTGTTACAGAATTTCAGAGGGACCGGGTAGTCGCCTCTAGTTGGCAATGTTCAGTGAGGCTTTCTTAGAGGAGGCTGGATTCTTTTTCTTTCAGATTTATGGCATGGGCAACAGAGTCCTTTTAGCCCTATAGTGTAAGTCTTACATTTAGTCTTCTAGTAGAGTATTAGTATTCAGTCTTATAGCAGAGCTCTTTTCTCCTATAGAATGGGCAATTGGAGTAGTGAGAAATCATAACTTACTTGTGCTTTTTGATCTCTTCAATTTCCTAAACAATTACTCTGTCATTTATTTGATTTGAGTTTTACATCTAGGGAGGGTGGATGATATTCATCACATTTCACTGCAGAAGAATCCGAGTCTCAGAGAGATGCAATGACTGCCCAGGGTCACACTCCAAGTGAGTTGTAGAGCAGAGACTAGACCCAATAATTCATCCTTTTCAGTGGAATTTGAAGAGCCACGAATGTAAAGAATTACCGTTGGCCTCCCAGCTTAGTATGTCCCAGGGCTCTGCCTAGATGTGTTTCCTTTTCTCAGCCAAGATGACCATTGCTTCCCTTGCTGGAACACATAATTACAGCCTTTTCAGTAATGCTTGTCAGCTCAGTGTTCCAGATCTTGTTTTTCCTCTTTCTGCTACTTCTCTGTATAATAAATGCCAGGCAGCACTAGCTAATTAGCAAACAGCAGACAATGCACGTTGATACATAACTCTTACTCTTCCAAGGCCCCTGTTTACTGCCAGTGACTTGTGACCTCACTGTGAACCCTGGTGGCAATAAAGCTACCACTGTGATTAGGGTTAGAATACATGTAATCTTCTTAGTCTTAGTTGAAACTGTGAAAATCCCTTTCATCTTCAATTATTATTTATTTGGCCCATTTCTCTGGAGGGCAAGGGGCTGTCTAATCCCCTAGGCTGAGCTTCAAGAGTCTGTATCAGCAGGAAAGAATGCCAGCCTTGCATACCAGAAGCTGGAAGACTGGGCCACGGATTGAAGAGGCCATGACCCCTACGGGCATGGAGATGGGGAAGCTTCAGGAGTTTGCTTGCCTGATGGTTATTCTCCAAAGAAGCGGCTTTAAAAACGGCTCAAGAAAAGTTCCTAGCAGTGTAAAATTTTCCTAAGTGGAAGAGAATTAACAAACTTTAAAACCATTTATTAAAAAGAAACTATATGGGGCCGGCCCGGTGGTGCAGAGGTTAAGTTCGCACGTTCCGCTTCTTGGCGGCCCGGGGTTCACCAGTTTGGATCCCGGGTGTGGGCATGGCGCCGCTTGTCAAGCCATGCTGTGGCAAGCGTCCCATGTATAGAGTGGAGGAAGATGGGCATGGATGTTAGCTCAGGGCCAGTCTTCCTCAGCAAAAAGAGGAGGATTGGCAGTAGTTATCTCAGGGCTAATCTTCCTCAAAAAAAAAAATATATATATATATATAACATATAGTAAACTGAGGTACTATACAGAATGACTCGAGTGGTTCATATGATTGAACTATTGCACTACCAAAGGTCAACATAGCCAAAGTGTGCCCAGTGGAGATGCACCAGCATCTCAGAACCGCTCAGAGTGTTGAAAGCTATGTTCATCAAGAGCGTATGCCCAGACTGGATGACCTTGGAGGACCTCAACTTTAATGAGTCAGTAGTAAAGACTTTGTTGAAGAATTGTTTCATCGAATGGAGGAAGCAGCAGCAAAAAAAAACCCTCAACAATGGCTGTTATGAGGAGCACTAAACAAGACCGCTTCAATAGAGGAGTCCCTCTTACCTACAATTGTTGTAAACACTTCCCCCATGGGTCCTGAAGTTTGAATGCCTATAGCCCCGATCTTCCCAAGCGTTCTGGTACCCAGTAACCTAGAGGGCCTGGTGCCTTTGTCTTTGGAATTAATCATGGGATTATCAGCCTCAAGAAGCCCAACAGACATGTCTGGGGGGCCTCTGGTCCTTCTTGTGTCTCTGTTCCCTGTAACATAGGCCAATTTGTGTAACAATATGCCTTACCTGGGAGGATGATCGCAGCTGTCTAGATAAATCTCTCTTCTCCAAGGTGAACTGGCTGAGGGAGGCTGGCACCAGTCAGTAGAGCTTCTGACCCAGGTAATCAGTTGCTGAGAAAGATCTGGGATCTAAACCCTGATCAACAGAGATATTTCCAAACACCTTTAGAGGGTAGACTTGAGTCTAAACAGACCAGAGCTAAGAGATCTTTTTTTGGTAAGAAAGTGACAAAAACCAACTCCCATCTTTCCTCATTGCCTACATTTTCTGTCTTTGAGTTCTTCTTAATCCAAATTTCTGAAATAAGGAGGGTCACTAGATGACTAGTCAGTTTTCCCTGGATCTTAGCTTACCCCAAGTTGAGCTTAGTTCAATAAAAGATTTGGTTTGGCTGCATATAACAGAAAACACAACTCAGTGAAGGGTTAAATAACATTGAATTTATGCCTCTTACACATAAAACAAGTTCAGAGATTTATGAGTGCCCTACAGAAGTAATTTATTTTTGAAGAAGATTGATCTAGGAGTGGTGACAGATAGGTCCAAGCAGGGGAAATGGAGTCAGGGAGATTTCCCTAGGAAGCAGCTAGTTGATAAGATGTCAGAGGGACTGAGATGAAAAGGACAGGATGATTGGAAGAGATATTGGAGCAAAGAACCAGCAAACTGGTGTCAGAGTGGATAGGAGGAGCCCCAGCAGGAACGAAGCAGAGATGACACCAAGGTTAGGGGGGCCACATCTTTGAGGGAAAGATGATATATTTCCTTTCAGGCACATGGAGCTTGTAGGGACGGCATCCATCAATGCCATGTGAGCTAAGCCTGGGCTGCTGTGGCAGGCCCTCCAGGACAGTGTGCCTTGTGTGACGATCTGGAGTGTCAGCCTGGTTATACTCCCCATGAAATGGTGCCTTGGTTCCCTTGGGAGGACAAACGTCCTGGCACTGGTAAGATCAGTGGACTCAGGATGAGTAAGGTTGGTTGGAAAATTACTGAAATCTAAAACACTGATCCTGAGTCCCTTGTGGAGAGGCGTAGGAGAAGTCATTGCATGGTGATGGCTGAAGCCCGGCTCAGGAGCTGCGGGGACTCCTCCTCCAAGACCCCCTCACTGTACATTCAATTAAAAAAATTGTTTTCTTCTTTTGAAATCAACAATGTTCCCTGTAAAAATAAAATAGAAAATGTCGAAAAGTTGAAAAAAATATAATACAGCAAAGAAGTAACGTAACCATCCAGAGATAATCTCTGATAACATATTGGTATATAATTTTCTATACCTTTGTGTGTGTGTGTGTGTACATATAGATATTTATATATATACAAAATAGCAATTATATGAATATAATTATATATATATACAATTATGGGTATTATAATATTTTGTAATTTGTCTTTTTCCCAATTTTAAAATGCTGTGAAAAAACATTGTGAACATCTTTCCGGGTCATTCAACATTTTTCTTTAACATCATTTATAAAGGCTCTATAATGTGCCATCATATATTTGTACCATTATAATATTTAACCTGATGCATATTTAGGAAGTTCCCTTTTTTTCGATGATAAGTAACATTGTAATAAGCACTCCTGAAGTTAAATATGTAGAAACCTCTCTCTAATGATTTTGTTATCATAAATTCCTTCAAACGGAATTGTTAGGTCAAAGGGCACATACATTCTTAAGGTTTTTATCACATATAACTAAATTTCCCTCAGACGGCTTTTACTTCAATTATAGTCCCATCAAGTTCATTTGCATCCTCAATATTGCATATTTTTAGTATTAAAACATATTTGTTAATTTGAAAAGTGAAAAATGGTATCTCATTATTGTTTAATTTTCCTGTTTTTATTACTAGTGAAAATATTTTTTTCACATTATTATTGGCTTTTTGTTTTTCTTGTGTGGTCAATTGTTTATTCATATCCCTGTCCCTTTATCTATTTGGATGTTTTAAAACAGCTTATAAGAGCTTCTTTTTGGTGAGGAAGATTAGGCCTGAGCTAACATCTGTTCCAATCTTCCTCCACCTTGCATGTGGGTCACCACCTTAGTGTGGCTGAAAAGCGGTGTAGGTCCATGCCTGGGATCTGAACCTGTGAACCCTGGCCACTGAAGGGGAGTGTGCTGAATTTAACCACTACACCGTGGGGCTGGCCCCCACGTAAGAGCTTATTTTTACAGAGAGAGCATATTTTCTTTTTTAAGATTGGCACCTGTGCTAACATCTGTTACCGGTTTTCTTCTTTTTTTTCTTCTCCTCCTCAAAGCCCCCCAGTACATAGTTGTATATTCTAGTTGTAGGTCCTTCTGGCTCTGCTATGTGGGACGCCCCCTCAGCATGGCTTGATCAGTGATGCTAGGTGCACACCCAGGATCCAAACCGGTGAAACCCTGGGCTGCCGAAATGGAGTGCATGAACTGAACCACTTGGTCATGGGGCCAGCCTCCTAAAGGGTATATGTTCTTTTTGCCTGTCTTCAAAGTCACAAAATTTTCCCCATTTTGCATTTACCATTTGTCTTGCTTTTGGTGATTTTTAATACATATACATTTAAAATGTTTTTCTCTTTATGATTTCTGCCT
Organism: Equus quagga; assembly: GCF_021613505.1. Lineage (NCBI taxonomy): Eukaryota > Metazoa > Chordata > Mammalia > Perissodactyla > Equidae > Equus > Equus quagga. Next base: position 40,623,366 of record NC_060280.1, on the reverse strand, counting down.
TTTGCGTAATTCTTAAAAATCCTTTGCCTGCAATAATATTGAGCAGATATTCACCTCTATATTCTAAAAGTACTTTTATGGAGAAGAGGAAAGGCATTCAGGAATTTGCCTGAGATAGAATCAGAGGACTCAGGCAGATGGGACCTGTGGGTAAGAAAGAGGGAGGAGTCAAGAGTGACAGAGTTGTCAGGCTTGGTAGACTTCAGCGAGGGTGGAACCACTGGCTAAAACCAGGAATACAGGAAAAGGAACAAGTCTGTTAGGGCAGATAATGAGCTCAGTTTTGCACATGTTACATTTGAAATGTCTGCCAGAAAGCCTGGTAGAAATGCCCAAAAGGCAGTTGGAACAAGGGGATGGAATGCGGGAGTAAGGTTGGAGTTTTACATACAGGTATAGAAATCCGCAGCAGACATTTGAGAGTCTAAGAAGCTTTTCTTTTCGGTGTATATCCTGAGTCAAACACTATGCTAAGCACTCCACTGCATTATTTCATTTAGGCTTCCTGACAACTTCAAGAGGCAGATATTATTATCCTCATCTCACACACGAGGGGACAGGATTACAGAAGTTAAAATTCTTTACTAAGGTCTTGCAACTGGTTAGTGGTGGAAGGCAAATGTGAATAAGTCTGCCTGATTCCTGAGTTTAATCTCTAGCCTGGTTTGCTCTATTGCTGCAGGAGTGGAGGAGCTCAAGTAGGGCAAGTCAGAGTCCCAAGAATGGAGAATTGCATGCTTTAGTGTTAGGCAACAAAGAAGGGAAGGAGTCAGTGAAGGGATCTGAGAAGGAGGCATAGGGAGAGGGGGAGGGCCCTGTCTGTACATGGTTGTTATTGAACCTGAAGTGAGTTCGTTCACCCATTGTGCAGCAAGCCAATCACTGACACCCTGTACGGTGGAAGAAAGTAGGAATTTTATTATTGCACAGTACTGAGCAGGGAGAGAGCACAGCTAACGCTGAAATCCCAAACTCCCCGAAAAGCTAAAAGGAAGGGTTTTTATTTGGGGTTTTAGGTAGAGGACGGGGAGCATATACCTTGCTGGTCTGAGCTTTTGCACCAGCCTGTCTTTGGCCTTGAGACTACTTGCAGAGAGGAGGGAGCCTGTCACCTTGCTGGTCAGCAGCTTTCCCACCAGCCTGTATCTCTTTGCGAGGACGAGATAATGAATCCAGGTGCTTGACCTGGTCAGTGTCTGTCTCCAGGGAGGATAGTGGATTTTGGAGCCAAGAAGCCAGGGAGTAAGCAGGGAAAGAGTGTTTTGGTTTTTACCCTGTATATGCTGGGTGTAATGTAGCGAAAGTGATACCAGGGTGAGTATCATGCTGACCCATGCTCTAATCAGAATGCTAACCATTTTTTTTGTGAGGAAGATTGGCCCTAAGCTAACATCTGTTGCCAATCCTCCTCTTTTTGCTTGAGGAAGAATGTTGCTGAGCTAACATCTGTGCCAATCTTCCTCTATTTTACATGTGGGACACTGCCACAGTGTGGCTTGATGAGGTCTGTGCCCAGGATCTGAACCCATGAACCCTGGGCCACCAAAGCAGAGCATACCAACTCAACAACCACACCACCAGGCCGGCCCCAGAATGCAAACATTTTGACAGTAGGGACTTATGTCTTATACATTCTCATAGATAAGTCTGAGACCCAATTCTGACTCTGCCCCTCAAAAAAAATTCTGTCACAGTGCTTTGCACATAAATCTTCCTTGATTGATGTTTGGATGGTCTGTCTAATCTTCTTGAGTTATCCTCTCACCTAGACCATTTAGTCCCTGCATTCCCACTTGTTCTGGGTTAGGGGCTCATTCACAGGAGATCCTCAGAGTTGTCAAACCATTGCCTTCTCTGAGAGCAACATAGGTAGACCCCTTGGATTATGCTCTTTACATCTGCTAGGGAAGGTCACGCCCACGGATGAATAGCATGTCATTATTACTTGTGTTGCCTTTTTGCCTGAGTTGTTGAGTGAGCATGGGGTATATATCCTTTTATCTTTGAATCACACATTTTTTTCTTTTCCTCCTTTATTGGATCTTTCCCTACATACTTAGGACTTTGTAAAACAGGAGCAGGATCAGAGTCTTTTCCTTACAACCTTATATCTAATAGTAGAGCAGAAACTAAGCTGGAGTAGAAGTCTGGACCTGAATTATACCACATGCTAAAGGAATGTGGCAGAGTAGGAAATCATGGATTTAGGAATTAACACTTACAATTTTCATTCTGTCACTTTTGGGCAAATTGGTTAAATTATTTGAGCCCATTTCCTTCATTATAAAGTGGGGGTACAGGGTGGTTGTGAGGATGAAAATAATTAACCACGATAAAGGGCTTGGCCCGTTGTAGGCACCCGATACAAGGAAGTTGCAACTCTGAGTTCAGATAGGATCATTTTACTCCATGCTCGTCTCAGATGTTGCCTCCCAGCCATTTCATGGCTCATTTCCACTCATCCACCTTGGTTGGATTAGGAGGAAAATGAGTCCCAACTCAGCTACATCTGTCTAAGCAAGTCCAATGTGTGCAGCGATGGCACAGAATTTTAGTTGGTATGAAACCTACTGCTGAAAATGGCTTAGGACATAACCTGGTTTTCTTGGTCCAAACTAATGGTAGGTTCAAAAACTCACCTGCAATCAGTTTCTGATGGTAATCAGTAAATATCCTAGTATAGTTTTTCTTTCTGAAGAAAAAGTTCCAACATCAAGATTCTCACAGACTGAGACGTATCCATTTCAAGCACTTCCCATAGAGAATCCATCTTGCCCTCTCTCCAAATAATCTAAAACTTGTTGCCCATGTGACAACTGCTGCAGCCCCGAATCAACACTGGATGTGACTCCCCTTGCAAGTTAGCACAGGTTTCGGACGAGCCAAGCAGATAAAAGGGGAACCCTGAAGACAGCAGACAAACGAGCTGCAGCCTTAACTTGGCAGAACTAATTATTAAAATAGTGATTTAGGAGATTTTTCAAATGCCACTCTTAGCTGCAGATCTCATTTAAGAAGTCTAACCCTCTGCTTCAGGAATGAACATTCTTGAGGACAGCCCTGGCTGGTTCCCGTGGTTTGGTGTAATTATTAATAGCGACCCCTTTCACTCTCACGAGTCCTTGTTTGGATAATAAATTCTAGGATCATTTCTTACAGGCCTTTTTCAGAGTAAAATCCATCCTTTCAAGATATATTCCTTGCATTAATCTAAAAAAAATTACCTTACCTTTCCTACAGCAGAGTCTTTGGCACCCTATCTTGCAGTCATTTAAGTATTTCTTCAGAGCAATAATTAGGAACCGCATAACTAATTAGTAACTCCCTATGGCCCTCTTATTGGTGAAAGCAAACAAGGTAACTTCACAGGGACTCACCTCATACAGCAGCCCTGAGAGGGAAATGGGAGGGTTTCAAGTTTATATTTGTAAAGCAATTTCTAGTCTCTTTATTTTTTTTAAAGAGGAAGATTAGCCCTGAGCTAATTGCTGCCAATCCTCCTCTTTTTGCTGAGGAAGACTGGCCCTGAGCTAACATCTGTGCCTATCTTCCTCTACTTTATATGGTGTCGCACCGCATGGTGTGCCAAGTGGTGCCATGTCCACGCCCGGGATCCGAACCAGCGAACCTCGCATCACCGAAGCAGAGCAGGTGAACTTAACTGCAGCGCCACCGGGCCAGCCCCTTCTAGTCTCTTTAATTCATTTTTCCATTTAATAAGTGCAAGACTATGTACCCACATTGGACTACCAGGGAATGGAGGCTTAGAAAAATTTGACTCTGTGCCTTCTGGAATGCCATTCCACGCTGGAATTCTGAGCACTTTGTAGTCTCACACGCCTTTTACAGACTTGAGTCACCTGCCCTCCTGTTCTTTGGGCGAGGGTGTGCTGTGCTCTAGCAATCCGAGGGTGGTCAGATTGTCAAAACATCACCAGAAATGCTTTGAGAGTTACTGCGGAAAACAGGTTTCCAGCGTGCAGTGTAGCTGCCGGGAGGAGGAACCACATGGCACAACCCCAAGCCGTCCTCTTGCCGGAAGGAGAGCTGGCTTGTCAGGAGAAAGCCGGGCATCCTTCTGGATTGTTCTGAAGTGTCTGAGGCAGATGGATTCACAGGTTGGGACAGGTGGGCTCTTAGGAAGTCTCATAATCTGGGGTAGAGAGAGGACAGGAGGCAAGGATGGTCCACCGGTTTGCTAATGCCCTTTTCATCTAAAGATGATGACCTGAATCTAGTTTATATTCTGTCCCCTACCTGGCTGCCTGTTTGCAGTCTAGTTCTGAGCGAAGAAAGAAGTTCAGAGCCAAGCAAGAGAGCACAGAAAGGTTTGCCCTCCAAAAACTGTGCCTGGCGAGCTCTTATCTTGGGGTACAAATGTGCACAGCTGAGGAGAGGACAGAGCCATGAAACCAGAGAGAACTATGGCATAATGTTTGTTTTGAACCCTTCCACATGACCCTTCTACAGCTTTTCTCCCAAATCTCCCAAAGGCGGGTTGGGGTGGGGCTTAAAAAGAGTGAAGGATAGAAAACCCCAGCTCTTGGGTGATGGTGCCCTTGTGGGAGTAATTAGAATCGGCTGAGGTGTCACTCCTGCTGGAAGATGTCTAGAAGACCCGAAATGCTAACATTTTAGGGTCAAAAGTACTCTCCAGAGATCTTGCAACCCAACTCCCTCATTTTGCTTTACAGGGTCTTTCAGGATTTTACTAAACTGCTAGCCTGGGATGCCCACCAAGCACTTCAGTCTAAAAGATTTAAAAAATATAAACCGAAAGTAATTTCTTCCCACTGGGAAGAATAGTCATGAGACCTAAATGAATGACTCTGGAAACAAATTGCAATACTTCCTGCCTAGCCAGGGAGCTCACTCACTGCGGCCTGCCACTGCCGCTGACAGAGGGATCTCCTGGCCCCAGAGAGGCAGTGAAGGGGCCATGAAGCTGAAGCTTCAGGATCCGTTCCTTAATTTTGTATTCTTTTGCTTAAAGACCTGCCACCTGCCCCACTCCCGCTTCAGTTTTATAAGCTGCAGGTCCCAGAAAACCTGAATCTTGGCCTGCCTGTCCCACACAGTAAATCTAAACGCCTGATGCTGCAACGTGCTCTTGATCAGAAGAGGCCAAGCTGAGGGTGAGGATGACTCAGCCCAGACCAGGCTGGGCAAACAGGCTGGGACCTGTGAAGAAGCTGGGCCAGGCCTAACAGAGGGCTGGCTCACGCTATGTCTCAAACTTCTACTCTCCTCCCTGTTTCCACCGCTATGAGCTCCTTGCCCAGACCAAACTTGTCTTTCAGATCTACAGAACCAGGATTTTAGATCTGGTGGGCGTCTTATTTTGTTATCATCCCTAATTTTGCAGGCTCTAAGGATGGCTTAAGTATCTCAGGTTCGTGAATTCCCCTCCCTGCAGACTGAAGTCACAGTCTTGGCCAACACTTTAAGCAGGGAGAATACTTGGCTCACTTGTTAGATATAATCTGTCTGGTGTGTCCCTGTGTGGGTGGAAGCCAAAGAACGATGTCTACCTGTCTAAGCACCAAACACAAACCAGCAATTCTACACAGCTTCACTTAGTGCCCATCACAAGCAAAGCTTCTGAGTTACATTCCGAGGGGACAGAAAGCTGATAAGATCTAATGCCCGTCCACGGTGTTTATATCAGAGAACATGGTAGGAAAGCTTGTCCCTCATTTGATATTAATAGCTGCCATTTATTCACCACCACTGTAGGCTCTCACATTTTATTATAGATATTATCTCTAGCCTTCTCAACAACCCCATGAGGTAGATGTGGAAACTGAGGCTCAGAGAGCTTATGTGATTTGTCCAGGTCAGGCATCTAGGGCATCCCTCTGCTTGTTAAGGGCTTATGGAGGCTGAAGGATAGCGTGTGCCATGTCAGATGAGGGCAGAAGGACAATGAGCATGTCAAACCTTCTATTCTTTCTTTCACACAGGCCTGTATTTAAATCCCACTTCTAGCACTTTGTGTGGACTTGGGAAAGCTGCTTTCTGTCTTGGTTTCCTCATATATAAATTGAACAAAATACTTCATAGGACAATGGGAAAGACGAAATGAAATCAGGTGGACATTGCTCAATTCTCAGTGCGTTCGGGTACAAAATGACTCATTTTGATACAGATCGCTCATCCCCTAGATCCGCACGCCACTTCCTCCCCAACTTTGGGTTTTTACTGAAGTGTTACCTTCTCAGTGAGGCCGTCCCCAGCCACCCTCTCTAAAAGGCCAACCCCAGTCCAATTCTTCAGACCCCTTTCCCTACCTTATCGTCAACTAACATATTACAAATTGTACTTATTTTTGTTTGTCTTGTCTGTCTTTACTACAAGAAGGCAAGGTTTTTGAGACCAGGAGTCTTTGCCTGTACTATTTCTGTAAACTCCCAAGAACAAATGTACGTTGGTTAAAAGAATGCATAAAAAAACCTCTTTGGCACAGAAAATTGGCTTTGAATTTGGCTTTTTCCTCACTAGCTGTTTGATCCTGGGTACAGTATTTAAAACGTCTAGGCTTTGGTTTCCTCCTTTGTAAAATGGGGAGAAAAGTGGTATCTATTTTTAAGATGGCTGGGATGATTAAGTGACCCATGTATAAAAACTGGCACATTGCAAGTGCTGGATAAATGCTCGTTCTTATTAGTACTTAAATAACCAGTCCAGTTGTTTAAATTGTCTTTCAATGCTGCTCAGAGCTTTTAGGAGAGGAGAGGAGGAGGCTAAAGGCCATGGATGCCCTCAGCATCTTCAGCCCAACTGTCTTCCCGTCAGACCATTGACAGTGGAACAGGTGTGAGAGGGTTCCGTTGACGCTCCCAGGCTACTGAAGGGCCAGGATTACCGTTACCGCCTTAGTGAACAACAAGGGAGGCTGGGGCAGCTCCAACGACTTGCCCGAGGTCACTCATTTCAAAAACCAGGGCAAGCAGGACCCAAACCCAGATGTTGAGCTCCTGAAATTCTATTATCCCCTGCCTCTCTTCTCAGCTCTCTCTACAGTGTGGGACGGTGGCGGGTCTGTGGTTTCAGGAGCCCTGTGTTCAGCGGAGCTTGTCACTGACTTTCATCTCTCGCAATTCGCTTAACTTTTTTGACACTCAGTTTTCTCACACGCAAAACATGGACAATAAAACCCACCCCTCACAGCTTTGTGGCCAGGATCCCACGCGAGAAATGCTCTTTGGAAACTGTAAAGCGCTGTAGGAATAACCTCTGCAACAGGCATGAACACGCGAGCCCCCTCCTTGGCAGCCGGAAGGCGCTCCTGTCTCCACTCCCCTCTCGGGCCGCGCGGCAGCGGGGTAGGAAGGAGATTAACCCCTGGGCGCGGGTCTGGGCGTTTCTCCAGGCGGCCGGGAGGAGTTCCGCCCTCGCCCCCGCCCGCCGCCTCCTCTCCCTCGCGCCCGCACTCGCGCTCCAGGAGTCTCCCCGGCCCAGGCCCCGGCTGCGCTTCCCCGGCCGGCACAGCGCGGCGGGCGGGCAGCCAGGATGCAGGCCCCGCACAAGGAGCACCTGTACAAGCTGCTGGTGATCGGCGACCTGGGCGTGGGCAAGACCAGCATCATCAAACGCTACGTGCACCAGAACTTCTCCTCTCATTACCGGGCCACCATCGGCGTGGACTTCGCGCTCAAAGTGCTCCAATGGGACCCGGAGACAGTGGTGCGCCTGCAGCTGTGGGACATCGCAGGTGAGCACCCGGGGAGGGGGGCCAGGGCCGGGATCGCCTTGCAGCTGGTCTCCAGTCCCGGGGCAGCGGGGTGCGGCCAAGTGGGAGACCCAGATCTCTGGGGCGCTGCGCCTAAAGAGACTTTCCCGGTGGGTTGGAAACTTGGTTTCAAAGGAAACAAAAAAGTTTCTTGCCCTCGCTGAAACTTCAAGTGCTTTCCCTGGCTCGTTGGAGCTGTTGCTTTAACTTCCCGGCGCACCCTTCCCTGGGATCTCTCTGCCCAGCGCGGGTGTCCCCAGGAACCCGGAGGGAGACTATCTGGAATCGCATTCAGTTCTCGGCCTCCTGCTCATTTTCCGGGAGCCGGCACTCCTGCCAGTGACGCAGCCCTGAGTGTCACGCCCGCCCTTCCGCGCCCGGGCGAGCGGGCGACCGAGGGGAAGCCCCAGACGAGTGAACGGCGGGAACCGGGAGAGATCCAGGCTAGAGGAGTTGACCAATTCCTGTTTTCAATCGCTCACTTTATTCCGACTTTTGCCACCTGCTTTACTAGTCTTCAGTCAAGGGAGTTCGAGGGTCTCTGTTTTGAGAAAGCCAAAGACCTTTGTGTGTGTGAATGGGGGCAGAGTATTATTTCTCTCTCTCTCTCTGGCTCTCTGTCGTCTGTCAAAAGGAGCTTGTGTATATATTTTAAGGCCATTCATGTCTAAGGGTCTATGAGATTAGCTGTAAAGATTTCTTGATTTGGCCCTGAAGTTTTCATTGAGAAACTCAGAAAATGAAACCTTCTTGACAATGTTGGAAATCAGAATTTGATTCAGAGAGTTTGTACCAGGAGTTAGGCCCAGTCAAATGTGAGGGGGCAAAGTGTATTCCAAGAGTGAGTTCCTGGATTGAGGCTGTTTGCGGCCTGGGCGTGTCCAACCCCTCAGATTCTGGCTCTGCCACACGCTAGCCTGCTCAGTGGCTTCAGACAAGTCCCTTCAGCTCAGGGGCATCCCTGTTGAGTGGAGAGGGGTTGGACAATGACAGCTCAGGAACTTTCTTGATCAGAAGTGTTAAGGTCCTCTGGGATTCTCCATGAGCCACTTCAGACAGTCCCACTTCACCTCTGTTTCATGCTCTGTGGCACCAGGAAGCTTTCTAAGTGCTAGACCCAAACTAGCCGCTTCTCTTTCAGAAAATGGGTTCATTCTAGGTGGCGCATTTGACTGGAAACACTTTATCATGGCTTGAAGTAAGAACAAATGTGGAAAATTTTTGAAAGGTCATTTCTGGTTCTGGGGACTCCAGTGCCTGTTTAATCATGAGCTACCAGGTCTTATGATAAAACTCTTGGCCTGTGGATAGATTCCTGCATTTGGAGTCATCTTCAGCAGCTCTCATGGGTTATCAGAGACTGGAAGATGTCATCAGCCGCTATCCGATTGGGCTTTTTGTGTAGAAAATCCACTATGAGTCTGTGCACTCATAGTGTTGTTGCTGCATGTTTTAGTGTCTGAAATCTCTTTTGGCTGCATTGAAGTCTCCGGGACTCAGGTTTGGAATCAGCTTACTGTTTGAGGGGGGATGTAGCTGTAATTTAGACATTTCTGTCAAGTGCAAGCAAGGCTGTGACCTCAGGCATGTTATATTATGTCTGTGGGTCTCAGTGTCCTCGCCTATCAGGGAAGGTAGAAGGGTAGAGTGATTAGGAGCCTTAATTCCAGAGTCGAACTGCCTCTGTCTGAATCCCTTATTTATCCCATATGTCCTGGGCGATTTTAGGCAGGTTCCCTAACCTCCTGGTCTCAGTTTCCTTCTCTGTAAATGGCAGAATGCTTTCTCCCAACAAATGAGAGATGAGCAACCAACAAATTCTAGCTAAAGTCCGTAGAACCTACTATCTAGGAGAGTGGCAGGGACTATTGTTACAATAGCTACACCTTTTTTGTTTTTTTGAGCCTGTGTAAATGCTAGGCAAGAAGGACATGATATAAATGTGCTGATTAAATTCTAATAAATGATGATTCCTCTATTACACATATAATCTGTTCCAAGACACCCAGCACACTTTTTCAGCTTTATTCATATTAGAACATGCCATCATGAGCGACTTAACCCCCAAGCTTAGAAATGCCTCTGGAGTTGTGATCCTGGACTATAGTTACACAAGTCTGTGTAAATAGGAAACCTGAGGAGCCTTGGAAAGTCAGTCCTACGGATATGGTGGTGTGCAGCATCTAAGTGGGAGAGCTTCTTGTTCCTATGTTCATTGGTAACCCGTCTTTGGCAGCCTCTAGCCCAAAGGCCCTGTGGGCTGAGTTAGAAGTTGGGCTGCAGGCAAGGCTGGTTGGAGGGAAGCTGGGCCATTGAAGGAAAGGATGATTGGAGCACAGTACTGACATGTTTCAAGCTGCATACGTAGACCCGTGAGTTCGTATGAAATCCAGCCTCATCTGCCAGGCTCCAGTCGCTAAGTGTACCTTATATACCTTCAAATCAGCCTGTCTGTCCACACACAGGAATGCTTCTCTCTCTCCTTTGTGCTCACTCTGGTGTGCGTCTGGAAAGAACAGGTAGTGAAGGCTAGTGGGCCTCACTTTGAGAGGGTTGGGGGTGTGGATGAGATAGAGGGGACCTGCCCCGTCCTGATAGAATATCAGGTCCATCTGCTATAGGGGGAATCTTTGCTGGGTACACTTCTGATATTCATTTGATTCAATGCCAAGTCAGGCCCTATTTGTCCAACTAATTCTCATGATCTATCTCTTGTAGCCACTTAGACTTGCCAGTCTGGCTCCTGAAAGACTCCAAAAGGTACCTTTTAGGGCTTGTAAAGTAGGCCTTGAGACCAACTTGATGAATTCCACAAGCCCTATAGGGACAGCAATTGCCCCAAATCCCAGTGATTCCACCGTAGAGGTGCAGCTGGGTCAGCTGTGGGTTCAGAAGCTCTTGATAGAGTCAGAGAAATTAAGTCACTTTGCCTAAGGCCACTCACCTAAGACGTGGAAGAGCTGGATTTGACCCAGTTCTGTCTGACTTGGAATCAAGCCATGCTTTTCATGAGCACAGGCCTGTGAGTGCCTGGGCACAGTTGGCCCACTGGGGTCATGCCCTCTTCCCTTTTAAAGGCATGGCTCCTTTAGTAGCTATTTTATAGGTTATCTTTGCCTTCTCCTTCCTATTTGTAACATGTTTTTAGATATTCATCAGTACCACTGCGTAGAGAGTAGAAGAAAATGGAATGGAAATCTATTTCTGAAAATTTGATTCTTGGTTATAGGGTTTTTCTTTTTATAGTTTTATCAGGAATAAAGTAAACAAAAAGTTCGCACTCGAGACTCTCCTTTCCTACCCCTCTCCAAACCCTGACACTATAATTACTCCATTAGTACTTTCAAAGAGAAATATACAATTTTGCCTCGAACTCTTGGTGTGCGTGGGGCCCCAGCTGCAGGAATTAGGACAGTCATAGTAATAGTAGCTAACATGTCTTAAGCATTTATTCTTACAATTGGCCATGCATATTTAATTTTTCATTTCCCAATAAAATAGCTAGTTAAGCAGTAGTGCTGGAATTGAAACCTTGGCTGTTGAATCCAGCGCCCAGCTTCCTAAGTAGAACTTTGCTCTGCTTTGCACAATTTAAAAATAGAATACTTTAGACATATGCTAAATATATTCTAAATTATAGATATTCTAAAAATGTTATATTCGACGTTGCACAAGCCACAAAACCTTGCTGGACTTCGGTTGCCGCATTTATAAAATGGCGATTGTCTCATTTTCCTGTAATATCGCATATTTGGATTACATTATCTCTTGCGGTCTCTATCAGCTCTAATACATTCTCACTATGTCTAGGTAGTACATGGCAGCAGATTCCAACTTGTTTACTTAGTAGCTTTGTGACTTGTACATGTTACTTAACTTCTATGCCTGGGTTTCCTGTTTGTAAACTGGGGACAATAGCAGAGCCTGCAAGTTAGAGTTGGTAAAGAATGAAATGAGTTAATTGATATAATGCTGTGCCTGACACATAATAAATGCTGAATAAATGTTAGCTATTACTCTTGTTGTTTTCATTGTTTTACAAACTGCTGTCACATACATTTTCCTGCTGGATCTTCCCAGCATCACTCAGGGTATCGATAGAGCAGAAGGTGTAAAACCTATTTTATAGTAGAGAAAAATCAAGAATCAGAGAGGTAGGGACTTGCCCAAGGTCACAAGAGCTAGCAAGTGGCAGAGGAGGACAGGAACAGCACATCTGTTTAACACCACCTTTTATATATTTGTGAGACAGATGACCGAGTCTGTTGGCCATCAGAAAACCCAATTCTAGATTTAAAAAATATAGTAGAAAAGAAATTAATTTGCAGATAATTTAGAGAGCACTTCTTCACCATGTAAAAGTTTCACTGCGAGGCTGTGCTAAATAATAAGTGCCTCTAAATAATTAAAACAAGAGCCAACTTATAAGAAAAATATTTCCCTGCAGGGCACACCTACAGTAACTTTCCCCACCTAAGCTGTGTGACAAAGAAGCATTGGAGGACATTAGCTGTCCTACAGGCAGAGCGGCAGGGGGAGGCAGCCTGGGCCTAGAATCAGGAGTCCCAGGACAATGACTCCCCCCACCAGTGGCTATGAGATTCATCTGGTTCACAGTGATGTGTTAATATAGTTTTAAAGTGCTTCCACATTGTGAAATTCAATGGAGGGAAGGGTTTGTATTTGACCATCTCTTCAATATCTGTTTTTAAAAGACTGTAATTCTCCACAGAGTTTTAGAAGGGTCTTAAATATCAATGTAATAGAGCTAGAAATGTAGAAAGAGCTAAATTGGTCAACCACTATGTCAGGCAAAAAAATAAAAATGCTTGTCCAGTCTGGGCCACTCTCTGCTGGGCAGTTTATTACCTTGTTTTTAGCCTGGCTAATTACACATTTTCTAAATACCATGTAGATTAACATGGTACGTGCATACAGGTAAATAATATATACACTGAGCAAAATGGTGAACTTTCAAAACAGGGTGAGGGATGTGTGGGGAAGGCACCTCAGGGCTTCTGCAGGGCAGTTGTTAGAATCTCCATCTGCCACAGACACATGGGCATTAGGCATGTGGAGATGTACCCTCATCTAGGTTTTAGAGGACTAGGTCTGACAGGAGAGCACATAGCAGCCTGACCAAGAGAAGCTAAGTCATTCAAGAGAAGAAGAGATGGAGAGGAGCAGCTCTTCTGTGTGTGGTGCGTGTCTCCAGAAAATATGTATGTTAAATGCCTGGCCAGTGACAGCACTGTGTTAGATGAGGGGAAAACAAAGAAGGACAAAGAATTGAACAAGTCTTGATTCCTGACCTCAAGAAGTTCACAGTTTTGTGGGCATGATGGCACGAAAGTAAATCACTGTAACAGTGGGTAGCATGTATTGATATCGGCAACTCTAAAATACTCTGGTGGTGCAGAGAGTCCCGTCCACACCACGTCCGTGCCATCTCTGAGATTAAACCTAGCAGGCTGGACAAAGCCTCTAGCTAGTGTGACAGTTCCTGTGCTCTTACCGAGCACCAGTTACTCCTGTAAGTGAGTTCAGGGCTGCACGACCTGAGACAGAAGGTCATCCTCTAGCCCGCTTTAATTCTGTCTCCTTCTCTTGAGGATCTCATGCGTTCCCATGGCTTTAAACTCTATTATACAGACAACTCCAAAAAATGTGCATATAAGCTTGACTTCTCATGAGCATCAGACCTACAATTCGGTTTTCCTGTTGGGCATCTTCTTTAGGATGTCTCACATATATTGCAAGATCAATATGTCCTAGCAAAGTTGCATAAGAAACAAGGATTGTTGTGTTTTTTTCTATTAATAAAGTAATATATACTCAATGTAGCAAAATTGGAAAGTACAAAAAAAAATAATCATTTCAACAACAAAAGAATATGGAGAATATCCATAATCACCCCTCTTAATGATAAGTGGTAAAGGATACTATTGGTAGGTCTAAACTAGATTTCTTTTGCCAAACGCTGGACTTCCCAGTTTGTGTTAACTATGCTGCCTTCCCCCCAGTCACTTAGACTTGAACCCTCTCCATCTTTTCTTCTTCTTCTTTGACCTTCAGATGCCATTGGTCTCTAAGTCGGATAGTAATTATGCTTCTCTTGCCACTGCCCTCCACCAAGGATGGCACCGTTATCACTTCCCCATTCTGCTGTCATAGCCACCAGTTCTTATGTGTGCCAAGTTTATCTCCCCAGAACATCACTTTGGTGGCTCCCCATTGCCTGTAGATTATATACATCATGCTGAGAAGAATTAAAGTGGTGGGGATGAGGTGATAGGAGGGCTGATGACTAGAAGGAGGACTGATTCTGAGTCATAGAACCATCGGATAGGAAGTGACCAGAGTCCTTGAGGCCTGACCAGGTCAAAAGGAAACCCAGGATTTATCTCACTGTGGCCTTGTTGTCAGGAACACAGTTACTCTCATTGAGTGTCCAAGTGGTACTTAAATAATTTTTTGTTCTGTTTTTTTGCATTTTATTTAAAAAGTTGTTTTAAAACTTGTGGATTTGAATGGTGTGAGATCTTGCCTGGGAAAATTTGTTCATTCACTTGATAGGCAGAGGAATTGAGGAGTAAAAGAAATGGATCAGTCTTTACTCTCATGGAATCTGATAGGCTCGTGGGCATAAGATATTTAAAGATAATCTCGGAGATAGTGATTTAATCACTATTCTGACAAGTGCTCTGAAGGGGAAGTGTCAGGTGCTAAAAGAATGTCGAAACAAGGCACCTCCCCCAACCATGGCATGGAGGTGAGCAGACATGGTGAGGATTGTGGGTAATCTGGCATAGCTAGAGATGACAGCATGTGAGGAGGAGGCTGTGAGAGGGAGCAGCAAATTGCGAAAGATGGATATTCTAAGCCAAAGGTTAAGACTGATAATTCCTTACAGATTCCTTATCAATTTGTTAAAGCAATCTTTATTTTTTTAAAGATTGACACCTGTGCTAACATCTGTTGCCAATCTTTTTTTTCTTCCTTCTTCCCAAAATTCCCCCCAGTACATAGTTGTATATTGTAGTTGTGAGTACTTCTGGTTGTGCTATATCGGACGCCGCCTCAACATGACCTGATGAGTAGTGCCATGTCCATGCCACGGATCCGAACCGTCAAAACCCTAGGCCTCCAAAATGGAGTGCGTGAACTTAACGACTCGGCCGTGGGGCCGGCCCCGTGTCAAAGCAATCTTTGCAGTTTAAACACCGCAGTGATTCTGGCAAGTAGGTCTTATTATTTTTAGTTTCATAGGTGGGGAAACTGGGCCAAGTATAAGTGGATCATGGTGCCTCGTACATAGTAGTTGCTCAATGAAAGTGATTTGTTGTTAAGCAGTCACTGAGATTGATACTAGAGTCATTGCTCATGTGAAAAACTTTTGAGAATATTGTCTAGTTTATAGGCTTATAGCCCTTTCTCTGCCTTTTATGGCATAACTTTGGGGAATCCTGTGAAGCTTTCAAACCATTGAGAACTCTCGTTATTGCTTTCACTCTCTTTGATTCTGAGATGGACATGGCCCACTGCTCCTGGGATAGAAAGTAGGTTTATTTCATCAAGAGAAGATCCTCATATTCTAGGTTGGTGTACTAGAGTAGTCTGCATCAGTTTGGCAAGGTCAAGAATGTGACTCCAGGCTGGGGTTCCAAATTACTGTGTTCCTCTCATTTATTTTTTTAGCTGTTTGAGAATTTGGTTAAGAAGTTATATGACTTAAATTATTCTTTGAAGATAACTCAGATTTTAACTTCCACCATTCCCCACTCCCTTTAGTTTCCCACTCTCAACTATTAATCAAATCCTATTTTTTCTACCTTGAAAAATGACTATCTTATCCCTCCTTTCAGTAGCCATGTCTTCTTTACAACTGGTCTGAACTCCTGGAGCAGCTTCCTGATACCCATCCCTTCCTCAAGCCTTCTCACCCATCAGCTTGTAATCTACAAAGGTGAGACTTCTCAGGATGGCATCATTCTCCAGTTAGATATTCTCCAGTTTGGCATCCTTCAGCGGATCCCCATCACTTTTATAGTTAAAGGCTAAACTTTTTAGCATGAAATTCATGGGCTTTTAATGGTCAGACCTCTGTCATCCATTCCAGTCTCATCTGTCATGCCTATGATTCTTAACCATTCCAGCTGTCTTATAGTGGCTTCAATTCACCTACCTTCCCCTCCCTGCTGTGGCTCATACGGTTGTCTCTGGCTACACTTTCCTCTTCTTTACACAGATAAATCCTACGGGTCCTTTGTCAGTCAACCCATCTCACCTCCTTCAGGAAGCCTCTTTGAACCCATGTGACTGAGGGATACGCATGTTTCTCTGCTCCCACAATATCGCATGCTACCTCAGATTAGAAGTCCTCTACTGCTGCACTGGAATGTCTTTTTCCTCCTAAGTGTGACCCTAGGTCCTAGCATAGTACTTGATACTTAGGTGCTCAGTGAGTATTTGTTCAATGAAAAATTTGTCAGTCAACTTTTTCATCATTGCTTTAATTCCAAGACATATCATTGATCTAAAAATTTATTCAATAAAATAAAAAATAAGCTTAATGTTGTCCATGCTTGAAAGACTATAATTTTATGAACATTAGCATATGAAAAATGCATACATTTTAGAGTCTATAATTATGGTAATCACTGTTCTTCTGGTGGCATTCTATTTTATCTTTTCACCATAAAAACTGGGGAATGACCTTAAAGACCATTCTTAACAGCCGTACTTCTTCATTTAACAAAGTCTTCATAATTTGGAGTGAAATGTCATTCATTTGGAGGTCAAATGACAAAACTATATCTCTTTTATGATTTTTGGATACATTAGATGAAGCAATAACTTCTTGAAAGGTAATGGTCACAGGATTAAAGCCTTGAGGGCTCATCATATGAAATCCTTCCTTTTACAGATGAGGAAGCTATGCTCTGAAGTGGGGAGTCACATTAGTTTCAAAGGCCCGTGGAGTGAGTTAGTAGAACTGGAACCAGAATGCAGGCTTGTCTGGTTTATTAATGATGAGATTTGAAGAATTACAAATTTATTTTTTAGCATCAGATGTTCTGATGTTGTCTTAAGCATGGAGGCACAAAAATAATTGAATTCGGTAGGCACTCAGCCCTATGGGAGTCCATGCAATGAAGAAGAGTGGATGATGGTATGGCATTGGGGGCACCCAAAGTCCTCCACAGTCTGGCTTCAAATAACATTCCTAATATTATTTCCTCCCACCCTCCCATATGAGGCTTAAAATTTGGCCATTCCAACTCCTTGCTGTTCCTTCATCACACCCATGTTTACTGCCTCTGTGCCTTTGCTCCTGCCCTTCTTGCTGGTTCATATGCCCTTCCCTTTATTTCCACACATCCAAATCCTATCTGACATTTAAGACGTTAAGACTCTGAAAGAGCAATTCCTCTGCAAAGATTTCCTGAATGCTCTCCCTCCGGTGGTAACTTCTTCCTCCCTTGAATCCCATGCGACGTTTCTTTACTCTCTTGTAGCACTTCTTCATTTAGCCTTGTATTAGAGCTATTTCATACCTCTCCAGATAGCCTTCATGATTTTTAGCAGATCTTGCCACAAGTTATTTATTATGTAATTTCATGAAATGACTGTAGAGTCAGCAAAGAAGCAGAGAAAGAGAAAGCACCAGACAGGAGGAGACCCAAGCAAGGGCAGGTCTTTGGAAGTGAAGGGGAGAGAATTTAAGAAGAGGATAGTCAATAGTTTCAAATCTCTGAGAGAAACTAGAATTCTTTCTTTTTTGCTCTGCGTCTCCACTTTTTTGTTGTCTCTGTTACCCTGCTACACTATTTAACCTGTCTTCCTCAGTCTTGCATAAAACTGCTTTCTCAAGAAGAGCGATGAAAAACTTTGCTTCTTGTGTACCTCCTCAGCCTAATGTAGACAAAGAAAATGTCTCTAAGGTGAGGGGTTCAAACAAATTTCCATCTAATTTATAGGGTGAGGTTTAAAGTAAGTTGATTTAAATTACTATTGGGAGGACTATTCTCTCCTACAATATAATGTGTTATTAATAGCCACCACTTATATACTCATACCCATATACCACTTATACTCATAGCAGGCATGGTGCTATGCTTTTTTATATATCATTTCATTTATTGCTTACAATGAGCTTATCTGCTTGGCGCTGTTACCAACCTCATCATAGAGATGAGAGAATTATGTTCTGACAGGCTAGACAACAGATAAACAAGGGAAAAAACACATACAGTTTTCAAAAGTCACACAAATAGTAAAGGATGGTCCTGGGATGTGAATTGAGATTTGTCTAGTTACAAATACCATTTTCTAAACACTCTGTTCTACCATTGCCTAATATGTGATACAAGAATGCAGTGGTTATCATGTCATAGATTGTTTAAGTTGTATTTAGAGGATACGTAGTATTTATTTTAAAGGAATAATTGATTACTCTTCAACCTTTACACTTTTGGACAGAGCTGAGAGTTGAATGAGCTGAATTCTTTGCACACATCAATGCTGGGACCATGTGGTCGGTTTGGCTTAGTAACAGCCATCTGAATATACTACTTTTAGGCAGGAAAACCACAGCGACTGAGGGACACAAGTCTCAAGCTTGAGGATTAAAGATAAGAATAGCTATGATGCTTGATGGTGTTGGAACAAATTAGGTCCTATAGGGTAGAGGTGTGTGTGTGTTTTACATTTAAAGAAAACTGGGCTCTAGGCTAGACTCTAGAAGCTACAGCAGAAGTTCTCGAACTTCCTCAGTTCACAGCGCCCTTAAGTGTCAGAGTAATTTTTTCATGGTGCCTCTGGGCCAATAGAAATACCTAAAAGTTCTGTTTATTAAGTAGTTAGCACCAAAGAATTTAGTAAGTATTGTGTTCTAACAACTTAACAGACATTTGAAAAAAATGGAACACAAATTAAAAAAAATTTTTATTTCATTGTTAATAACTACAGTTATTTACTGTTGGCATATGTGTGCCTTTGGGCCATGGAACAACATCTCAAAACTTTGAGTCACAGTGGACACCACAATCCTCATTTCCTGGTTCACATTGATTTTCACATGACTCTCGCTTTCTCTCATAAAAACCACGAAAACCCCAGTTTCAAAAAGATATGATTCCATCAAAAGGAATGTAGCACAATCTGATGTTAAAATTGGAAACTACCTCACACTAGTACTTCCTGAGGTGTCTGACTGATGGTGAGTACCACTGTGTTTGCCTTAAAAATTTGAAATATCCTGTTGCACTCCTGTGAATTCACTGAAGGACCCTAGAGCACCTTGGCACCCATTCTGGGAATTTTAGCTCTAGAATAATCTGGAAATTCTTTAATAGTGAAACCTTTACAATCTAGGGTCTCTTGTGAGTTATTTATGAAAGTATCTGTAAAAGTTGCTTAGAGGTGATATCTCGAATGCTAAGTAGTTCAAAAAGCTTTTGGGGCCGGCTCCGTAGCCAAGTGGTTAAGTTTGTGTGCTCCGCTGCCTGCGGCCCAGGGTTCGGATCCTGGGCATGGACATGGCACAGCTCATCAGGCCACATTGAGGCAGCGTCCCACATCCCACAACTAGAACGACCTGCAACTAAGATATACAACTATGTACTCGGGGGGTTTGGGAAATAAAGCAGAAAAAAAAGAAAAAAAGATTGGCAACAGTTGTTAGCCCAGATGCCAATCCTTAAAAAAAAAAAAAAAAAAGGAAGATTGGCAACAGTTGTTAGCCTAGGTGCCAATCTTTAAAAAAAACAAAAAGCTTTTTATTGGATGCATTTGAGCTTACAACTTAGGGGAGGTATTTTTAGATTGTTTGTTAGGTTTTTGTTTAGGTTGTAGTTAGTTTAATTAAAAACATGAGATGTTGATCCTTCTATCTTGATTCACGCCAACCTCTTTTCTGTGACTTGCTTTCATTCCCGCTCTCCATCCAATATTGGACATTGCATTACTATATGATCGTGTTTCTATCCAAGTGAGTTACTTCATTTAAACTGAGTAGTATTGGACCCTAGCCAAAATAAATTATGACAAAGTTTCCTGGGATACTCATTTTCACACACACACAGCCTTAAATTTAAATATATACTCAGAACTTAATGAGAATATTTTTGAATTTAATTAAAAAATAGATCACTATAATCTATCCACCCTTCCTTTCTATAATGCTATGGTTTATGGACACCTAAGAAACCAATTGTCACTTTTTATGTCATCTTATCCTCTTGTACACTTTAGCTTAATTCCATGCACTGCATCTAGGTTTGCCCTCTTCGAACAGAGGTAAGATTTTCCTATAAGAGATGACAACCAGTAGTAAGATGAAATGAGAACCATCATTTATAGGGGAACTAAAGAAATTGCAGAAAGAGCTTTGGTGGTTCTGAATTGTACACAGATTTTTTTCCTGGGTGGATCTTAAGAATGAGCAGGAGTTTAATAGGCATAGAAAGTAAATGAGTTGGATCCAAGATCTTGCTTTATTCACTCCACTCCTCTCTCTGCTGGTGTTCCCTCTCACATATAAGAAATCAATATTAATTTTTATTTCATTATGTAAAGAGTATTTGTAATACCAGTTCCATTCTATTTTGCAAGTCCATTGTGAGCATAGACTAAGAGCCTCTGAGACATAAAGTGGAGACATAAAGGGGTAATAATTGAATAATTCAACAGTGGGCTCAAGGAGTCTATGGTGTAATTGGGGACATAGACTACAGATGTTTGCAGCACATAAAAAGCAGTACAAGGCAGAGCCTGATTAAATGGGCGAGAAAGTGAAACAGTCAGAGCTGTGTGACAAAGAGGAGGAGAGAGTTGGGTATGCAGCCAAGTAATCAGAGAAAGCTCCAAGAAGGTAGGGTTTGGTACAGCCTTGAAGAATAGGCAGGATTTAGTTGGGTGGAGAATAAGGGAAAGGGTACCTTCCAGCGGGAGTGGGAGTGCCATGGAGTGAGTGTGAATGAAGCAAGAAGCAGAACTTAGAGCCAAGCAAGGCATAATTTTGGGCAGGACCTTGATCTCAGTCTGAGGACTAGCCTTTAACTTGTAGATCAAGGTGTGCAACCTTGAAAAGTCCATAGGGGCCCAGAGGGTAAAATAAATGAATTCTTTTCTCTACCTGGCAAACACTGGTTCATCTTTCAAGGGCCTTTCTGAAAAAATCTGTTCCTAATTCTGGACTACCCAAGCGGCTGCTCCCTGTTTCCCTTGGGAATGGGAACAAAGCTCCCCATAATCTTGGCTCTCATTTTGTTTTTCCACAAAGTTCCACACACAGCTAGATGGATGTAACAAAGAAACAAACATGGGATCCTAGGTAACCATTTATCGGAGAATTACAACAAGAAAAATGGATCAATAACAATTCCTTTTAAAGTAAAATCATATAAATTTCATTGAACTATAAATATTTTGTTAGAGTTGTTTTACAAAATTGATACTGATACACAAATTTAAATTTAAGGTAGTGTTTTTGGGGTATATAACAATGTGAAATGAATAGCATATCAGCAAATTTTTTTTCTCCAAAATTGGGTCTTTGATACTGGTCAGTTCAAGTGAACTAATTCCTAAACATTATTAATGTGATGTAGAACCTATATTTCTCAATGTTCTGGGTTTTCAAGACATTCTGATATCTGTCTTATTAGAGATCTTCTAATTTATAACTGTTTGGAAATAGTTCAAATAGCTTTAAATTTTGTGAGGGTCATATAACATGTCAGCCACCCAACCTCCCTTTTTTTGGCACCTGCTGTAGAAAGTAGTGGATCCTTCAAAGTGTTTAATTAGGGAAATAATAGGGTCAACACAGAGCTTTTGGAGGAGGTGGATCTGGTAGAGGTGTACAGAAATTAAATTATAAGTTAAATCTTCAGTCCTGACCACTCCCTGGAAATTCAGCCTCATATACACAACTGCCTATTCAACATAACTGCCTAACAGACATCGCAAACTTAACACATCAGAATCCCAATCTGCTTCCGCAAAACCTGTACCTTCAAAAGTCTTCTCCATCTCCGCTAATGGCAACTCCATACCTTCAATTTTTTAAGCTAGAAGTTCAGGAGTCATGCTTGAATCATCTCATACTCTACATCTTGTCTGTCATCTCTGTCTGCAGATATATCCAGAAAACAACCAAACTTTACCATCTTCCCCCTATCACTTTGGTCCAAATCATTACCTCTTGCCTCGATTATTGTCTCCCTACTTCCAGCCTTGATGCCTGTAGGTCATTCCTCAATGCAGCAGCCATAGTTATCCATTTACTCCTGTCAGTTCATGTTTCTCATCTGCCCACAATCCTTCAGTGCTTTCCTCTCTCATCTAGAATGAAAGGCAGCATCCATATAATGGCCTGAAACTGTCTACAATCTGGGCCTACTACTCTTCCCTTTGTGTGGTCCTCTCTAGCCAACACAGTCTCCTTGCCGTTCTCTAAACACTTGCCAGATACATTTGTGTCTCGGAATCTTTGTACTTGCTGTTCCTTCTGTCAAAAACTCTCTTCTAAATATCCGTTTGGCTTGCTCTTTTACCTCTTTTTGGTCTTTGCTCAAGTGATACCTTCTCTGCGGCCCTTCACTGTCCATCCTACTTAACTTTGCCTCAGCCCCACATACCTTTTTCTCCTTTCCCGCTTTATTTTTCCCCCTAGCTCTTCACCAGCTAGTGTAGTATTATGTGGATCTTACCAACTTTTATCTCTTTCCACTAGAATGTAAGATTCATGAAGACAAGGATTTTTAATTTTTTTCTTCTAGTTGCCAGAACAGTGCTTGGAAAATAATAGGTATCCAACATTTTGTACTAAATGAATAAATGAGTTGAGACAAGATGAGACAATCCTAACTAGACTGACTTCAGTGGGAGTAGAAAGAAAGTGATGAATGCAAGAGACATGACAGAGGATAGCCTCAAGTATCCACTGAGTGGGGGTAAAGAATTAGGGGTTATTCCTTCACTGAGCAAGGAGAGCTTCTTGAACATTCACTGGATACAGAGGGCAGTGCTTGTCTTGGTGCCTGCAGAAGCTTGGTTCATGCAAGGGGAAACTTGTAATTTTGTAGGAAAAATTACACAAAGTTGACTTCAGGATATAGACCTTGATATCTTGGACAAAGGGTGATTAATTGACACGTTTCTGTCACTGGTTTGGTGGGGCAACGCAGGGAAGAGAGAAGATGAAAGAGTTTTAGAACCATTGCCAGAGGGTCAGATGGGCTCTTAAAAATTGGAGAAAATCTTGCTGGACTCTAATCCTAGTCTATGGGTTTCCCTGAGCCTTTGAAACTAGCTTAAGCCATTATAAGTTCAGTGTCCATTTGACCATCACAGTAATTGGATGGTTTTTTTTTTTCTAGATTCTTGTGCAAGGTCCGTATATACTTTTGATTTTATCTTCTGGCTTTTCATACTATTACTCCCCAGAAATAAAGAGCATACCTTGGTGGTAATTTTAGCTCTACTGATTGTTACAAGACTCCAAAAATGTATGTTATTTGGCATACAGTGAATTGAGTCCAAGGGATTATTTCTTAAGAAGATGAGAATGATTTCGAAAACATAACATTCCAGTCTGAAACTTATGCAACAGTATGCATATAACCCTGTTAGAATAATGTTAATTTTCTCCATCAATGAACATCTATTGATTATTTACTGGAAATGAGAGTAGAATATAGAGTAAGTGCATTAGCATGCAGCACTGATTCATGAATACTGACGATGTTGTATTCTAGAGGAAGAAAGAACCTTAATATCAGCTTATTTCTACCACAGCATCTTGCACTCTTACTGGACCCCCAAAGTGGAGAAGTAGGCCTTGGATTTACACATGAAAACATGACCAACTTCCTCTCCTGGTTTTTACAATGCCACGGTGGGGACTGAAGCATGAACATAAAGCATGATAAACGTGAATGGTGTCGGAAAGAGAAAATGCTGTGGGGTCGTGAAAAAGGGAGTCATCGGTTCCAACTGGCAGGACAAGGAAGGTTGCACAAATGTAATGACATTGCAGGGCACAATTATAGGATACTTAGGATTTCATGGAACAGAGTGGGTGGAGAGATGGGGAGAGCATTCAGGCTTTGGGATGCAAAAGAAATGTAAAAAGGCAAGAATATCCAGGGAGTAATGCAGGGTGTGTTTTCGGAAAAACAAGTAGTCCCGGGTGACTGGGCCGTGGAGCACTTTGAAGGAAGTGATAGAAGAATTTGGAAAAGTGCTTGGAGCCAAGGACTCCTCATGTGTAGCGTTAATAAAGGTGTCTGATTTTTACGCATCTAAGAGTCATTAAAGGGCTAGCACAGCAGAGCATAAGGGTAATATTTACATTTTGAAAGTGAATTCTGAGAGAAATAGAGTTTTAAGAATTCACCTAGGGAATGCTTATAAAACAGATTCCTGGGTCCCACACAAAACCAATTCAGCAAGAATCTCTGAGGAATGTGGCCCAGGAATGGGTATTCTATAAATGCTTCTTTTTTTCCCCCAGCTTTATTGAGATATAACTGATGTATAGCTTTGTGTAAATTTAAGATGTAGAACATGATGGTTTGATATACTTATATATTGTGAAATGATCACTGCAATAGAGTTAACACCTCCACGACCACACTCAATTACCCTTTTTTTTTATGTGTGGTGAGAACACTTAAGATCTACTCTCTTAGCAACTTTCTAGTATATAATAGAGTTGTGTTAACTATAGTCCCCGTGCTGTACATTAGGTCCCCAGGACTTATTCATCTTTTAACTGGAAGTTTGTACCCTTTGACCAACATCTCCCTATTTTCCTCATTCCCAGCTCCTGGCAACCACCATCCTTCTCTCTGTTTCTGTGAGTTCGGCTTTTTTTAGATGCCACATATAAGTGAAGTCATGCAGTTTTTTTCTTTCTCTGTCTGACTTAGTTCACTTAACATTATGCTCTCATAGCATTTGCCCATGTTGTCACAAAAGGCAGAATTTACTTCTTTTTTTATGGTTGAATAATATTCATTGTGTGTGTATATATATATATATATGTATACACCACATTTTCTTTACCCATTCATTCACTGATGGAGACTTAGTTTGATTCCTTGTCTTGGCTATTATGAATAATGCTCTAGTGAACATAGGTGTACAGATAGCTCTTCATAGTAGTGATTTGATTTCCTTCGGATAGATAACCATCAAGTGATTTCTTATGCTGCCGGAAGGACAACTGTCTAAGACCTGTGTTTATATTTATATTATTTTAAGGCAGAGTGGGAGTGATGAGAACTGAGATGCTGAGAGCCCCCGTTAGGGAAATGTCAGGAGTCCAGGTGAGGAGCAATGAGGGCCTGAACTGGAGCAGTGGCAATGCTGATGGAGGGGAGGGAACAGAGTCAAGAGCCGCTTCTGAAATACAAGTGTTGGTAGGATGTTGGAGACCCTTTGGATATATGAGTGAGGAAGGAGTTGGAAGACGACTTGAAGGTACCCCTCTGGGTGGCAGTGTTGATGGTAATGCTGTAAACCAGAGAGGGGAATGCAGGAGTAGGAGGTGGAGAACTAGATGCCTGCACATCGGGTAGGTTGATTACAGGGGGTTGCCAGAGGCAATAATGTATTTAGTTCAGGGTATGCAATCCAGTTTCTTTATTTTACCAATGAGGAAACTGAAGCTTAGAATGGTAAGGCTCTCTGAGGTCACAGAGCTAGTTGGTTAATAGAAAACCCTACACACGCTTCCTCTTGTTTTTGTGCCTGTCTACAAGATTCATTGTTTGGTTATGCCCACTGGGAGCATTTATATAGTACTAATTACCAAGTGAAAATATCATTAAATTCACATTATGGCTGTGATGCTTGTGTACATTTTTAGCTAAGTCTGTGCCACTCAATGGACCATTTCAGGCAGTTGGGACAGAGGGCCAAGTGTTGATTTAATGGTAATATCATAGAGTGAGAAGGCATGAAAGCAGGAAGAGGTCTTAGAGATCAGTCAGAACAACTTCATTTTACAGATAAGAAAACTGAATCTCAGAGAGAGAAATACGTTTGTCTAAGGCTGCACTGGTAACCAGTGATTATAATTAAAACCAATGTCTTCTGACCCTTCAATTTAATGCCTTCTTCAGTGAGGTCATCCAGATTTTTCCTGCAGCCATTGTATTAACTTTTGTGATTCAGTTGATTGCTTTATCGTTTAACACCCCTCTATGCTGGTAGCTGAAGCATGAGCCACGTCTACAGGGTTATGGAGCGTGTTTTGAGAATAAAAGAAGCAGGGACCTACATGGTGATTTGGATCATTTTCAGTCATGCATCTATTATGACACTTCTTAGTTTAGAAGTTCCTCAAGGGCAAAAAACTATGTATTTACAGCATAAAGCACAGAGCCTGGATCATATTAGCTATTCAATAAATGTGTGTTGAAAGAGCAATCTAACCTCGAGGGTGATTTTTGAACTATGGTCTTTGATTTTTTTTAAAGTAAATTGCCTATGAGAAATTCATCAGGTCCCTGCTTTGCCCACATGTAGGCACTCACTAAAATCACATGGTTCTCATTCTTTTAATAAGAACCGGTGGAGAGGACTGTCAGCTGACAAAGAAAGGATAAAATGTGAGTGCTAGAAATGCCTTGATCTGAATGTGACCTCTTGCTGGAACGCCAAAAATACAAACTTTCCAAGTCTGCTGGCCCAGTGACCTCAATATACAAAGGTCTTTTCTTTCTAGAAACACACTTTTTTCTCCTTGTTTCTGATCTCACAGAGATACCCTCACAAACTCAAACACACACATATTTTCCTTTTTAAATTCCCAAGAAGGTGTTAAGGCTATATATTGCTTTTCTACACAGTCTTAAAAATGACCCCTTGCCATGTATTTGAAATGTAAAATCTTTCTTCTTGAGGGCTGCCTTACTCTACTATGAAAACTTCTGGACAAGCAGATTATTGAATAACTCATGACTTTGCCCTTCATCTGATTAGTTCCCTGAAAGCCATCATAAGACATCCTTACAAAGCCTGGGGGCCTTCAGAGTCCTGAATGATCACAGAGGGCTTTTTTCCCCATCCTCTTGAAATGTCATGGGCACCCTGAGCCTCAAGGGAGGTCACTGTTTGTATCACGAACTGAAAAAAAAAGGAAATATTTAAAATTCATTTGGGAGAAGTGAAAGTTTATCTGTGGGTTGTGTGTCATATGCAGAGTATTAGATCCCAGTTCTTTTATTGACTGGATGACTGTGGGAAGTTTAAAGAAAAATGCCTCTACGGTATAAGCCATGTAAGAGATGGTTTAGGATCATCATGTGCTGACCCTCACAAAATGCTCTTTCCGGTGATACGTGTTTGAGCACACAGGCTCACACACAGGACGGGAACCCTTGATCTTCATCCGTTTCCACCAAGTGCTTATGGATCATTTCCGCTTACAATCCGCAATGCTAATACCAATGTGAACATAACAACCTGCAAAAGAGTTTGGTAACTTAAATGAAAGCTCACCATCACAAAACCTTGAGACCAAAGTTAAGTGTAAAGTGTTCTTAGGGTTATGTTGACCTATATATCCTTAGATACACGCCAGTTTCAGCATTTTATTCTTTTCAAGATAAGTTGCCTTATTAAATACACACTTCACTTTGTTTTAATTTGTATAACTTAAGAAGACTATGAACATAAATAAATTCTCAAGTCAGAATAAAAAGCCTTTGTCTGGGAACACACTTCTGGAGTTTTTGTTTCAGAAAATATAAGCCCAGTCTTCAGAGGCTACTGTCTTTAGCAACTACTAGTGGACAATTACAACCAATAGGATTTTGTTCATTTTTGTTAATCAGCTGAAATACCTGTAATTTTTGGTCATAAACTCTGGTCTGGAACTTTGATTTCACTACCTATTATTGTCTTTCATAATTTTTAACATGCTGGAAAGAGGGAGGGAAAACTCAAGTATCAACTAGTTCTGAGGTACTGTGCTGGCTGCTTTACATATGTGAATTCATTCCATCCACATGACAACCCTGTGTGGTACATATTATTATTGCCATTTTGCAGATGAGAAAGGCTGAACTTAGAGTGTTTAAGACTCTTGCCAATATTCACTTAGAAAATTAAGAATCAGAGCAAAACTTATTTTAGCTGACCGGTCTAAATAAGACCAATCCTTTTGTTGACTGATTGATTGATTGACTTCTTTATCAGAGGACTTTCCTCATCCAAAAGATTGTAGATTATTTAAGGATAGAGGCCATCTAGTTTACTGTTGTATTCCTAGCATGTAGCCCAGAGGCTGGCATTGACACATAAATATCTGTTATCTCTTAGTTGAGTGGACACTCCTGGTACATAAACCTGGAGGAGAGAGAGCACAAGACTGTGGTTTAGTAGTTGAGAGTATTCAGTGTTGGTAAATGACTATGGGCTCTGGATTCAAAAAGCTCAGATTTGAATTCCAACTTTCCAAGCTTACTGTCTGTATAATTTGAACAAGTTACTTAGCCTTTCTAAGCCTCAGTTGTCTCACCTTAAAATGAGGATGGTAATTGTTCTTTCATGATCACTTATGTGATTTGCATTTCTGATGGTTAGTAACCAGACAATAAATGCTAGCTAATTCTGTTACCCTTAATTGGAGTCAACTATGGATGCCTTTTTAGCATACTACATAATTTAATTATTATCTTTATCTTTATAATCTATCATCTCACTAAAATGTAAGCTCCAAAATGGGAGGAATTTTCGTGTTTTAATCATTGTATCTCAAGTATTCGGAACAGTGTTGTCTAATAGAACATTCTTTGATAATGAAAATATTCCATATTAGGGTTGTTTAATACTATAACCACTAGCTACATGTATTTATTGAACACTTGAAATGTAGCTAGCTAGTGTGACAGAGGAACTGAATTTTAAATTTTATTTAGTTTTAATTAATTTAAACTTAAGTAGCCATATGCAGCTAGTGGGATACTGTATTAACATAGTTCTAGAACATTACATGGTACACAGAAGTTTCAATAAATACCTGTTAAATGAATGAATCTCCTTTGGACTCAAAGATTAAGACCGAAGCTGCACGATTGTGTATTTAGCTCATTCTTTAAAGGTAAGCAATGAAGCACTTTACTGAG
This sequence comes from Equus quagga, assembly GCF_021613505.1. Taxonomy (NCBI): domain Eukaryota; kingdom Metazoa; phylum Chordata; class Mammalia; order Perissodactyla; family Equidae; genus Equus; species Equus quagga. Next base: position 40,594,488 of record NC_060280.1, on the reverse strand, counting down.
TGATCTGCTTGTCCTGGAGGCCTCATGAGCTTCCAATAGATGATTCAGTTTAATTGTAATAAGTTTTTGATTTCTATTTCTTTTTGGTGATAGGTCAAGAAAGATTTGGAAACATGACAAGGGTCTATTACCGAGAAGCTATGGGTGCATTTATTGTCTTCGATGTCACCAGGCCAGCTACATTTGAAGCAGTGACAAAGTGGAAAAATGATTTGGACTCAAAGTTAAGTCTCCCTAATGGCAAGCCAATTTCAGTGGTTTTGTTGGCCAACAAATGTGACCAGGGGAAGGATGTGCTCATGAACAATGGCCTCAAGATGGACCAATTCTGCAAGGAGCATGGTTTCGTAGGATGGTTTGAAACATCAGCAAAGGTAATGTGACCTTAAAGGATAAACCTATTACAGGCAAGGTTCACAAAGAAAATGGCCTATAGTCATGATCATCATCATAATAATATGTTTGTCTATTGACTTATAGTCCCCAAACTGCTTTAAGCTCTTTCTCATCTCAAGGGGATGAGTGAGCAGGGCAGGAATTATTATCCACAGTTTAAGATGATTGTGGCTAAGGGAGCAAAGCAACTTGCACATAGAGATGTTGATAAAAGTTAATAACTATGTTCATTTATTGAGTGCTTATTATGTGTCAGGTGTGTTTTACATACATTTTCTCATTTAGTCCTTGCAACAACCCTATTAGGTAAGTATGATTTTAGAATAAATGAAAGAAATGGGCCTAACATTCAGTGCGTTATTCATGTATTAATTAATTTATTCCATTAACATTTAATATGTTCTTCTGTGTATCAGGAATTGTGCTTTGCCCTAGAAATGAAAAGATGGCAAGAACACAGAACTAGCACATTGGGAATATTGCAATAGTGAGGTGAGAGAGTAGGTGGCAAGTGTGAATGTGAAGAATATAGTGTAGCTCACTCTCCTGGGTGGCAGAGGAGTTAGCAGGATGTGGGGGCAGAGTCAGGGCTGGAAGATAAAGAATCTGATGTGACATGATGAAGATCTTATACTTCTCATTATGCTTCACACTGCTATCTTTGTCAGGTGCACAGTTTTTGCTCTACTCCCTTTGTTTTTGTTTATATTTTGGTATCTAAGTGTCAGAAAGAAAAAAAAATTTCATAGTAAGTTTTGAAAATTAAGAGAACAGCATAAATAAAAATAAATGTTTTGCTGTATCTTTCTATTTTCTGTGTACATATATATTTTTACATTATTAGTATTGCATTCTATATAGTTTTATATCATGATTTTTTCATTTTATTTACTTGTCGGACACACATATTAAATATTTGTGGAGCACAGGCACTGTGCTAGTTGAGATTCAGCTGTGAATAAGATAGGCATTGTCTCTGTACGTGCAAAATTCACACTTAGGCCTTTTTGTGAACATTTGCACACATCATTAGAGAATGGCTTGAAAATATAACTTGAATGGACATCATTTAAATAGGCTGAGGAGGAGCCTCTGACCAGTTTTGCATTGGAGAGTGGAAGGGTCAGATTTGCCCTGGGGACTAGGGAAAGATAGACTGGAGGCAGGTAAGGCTGAAGACAGAGTGGCATGGTAGTTATCTCATTCCTACAGGAAAACGACAAGGCCTGGAGCTAAGGTAAGGGCTTTAGAGGTTGGAAAAAAAAATTGATTTGAGAATGTCACTAAAGTGCGAGCACCAGCAGGATTAAGTAACTGCTTGGACTGGAAGAGGATGGAGAGGGAAAAGAGGGTGGCGTTGTCACTTTCTTTGTCGTAGTTGTGATGTTCCGTTATTTTAGCCGTTTCATGGAGAGTCTCAACACCAACCTTCTCTTCATACTGTCTCATAGTTGGCTTTATGTTTAGAAGTTGCTACTTCTCAGTACCTTGTCTTCCTTCTTGGGGCCCCAGTGTACTAGAATGCTTTTCTTCTTTCTTTTTAAAATCCTTTGTTTCACCTGTTAGGATTCTTCATTTGCTTCAGGGCACGGTATCTATCATTTTCTACTTCCTAGCTGTCATGGAACCTTTTTGGTTTGTTTGTTTGAAGAATTTATTGTTGTAAAGAGAGACAGGTAGAGCAAAGCTCACAGGCATGATTAAATTACAGAGATTTAAGAAATTCTACGTGTTTTATAGTCTGATTCTTTGATGTTTGTCTGGCTTTTTAAAAAATTTCAAAATGTGAGTGAATTCATGTATTCTTCTATTCCTTAGCCCCACACTCAATTTCACTCCACAACTCTTGCATATTCCTTCAAATTCCTTTCTTTCAAAAGAGTCACTCTCTAGCCCAGAAGCTTCCAGGCACAGGAGTAAAAGAGTAGGGTTTTGGAAAACTTTTCTCAATTACTACTTTGCATCTGAAGAACAAACTAGATTGAATGACTCCTATCTATATAGGGAGGAGTCTTCCATCATTTATTCATTCATTCAAGAAATGTTATGTACCAGGCACTGGAAATACAGACATTTACAAAACAGATAGAATCCTGACCTCATGGATAATAATAACAACAAAACATAAGTAAAATCTATAGGGTGTTGAATGGTGAAAAAGTACTAGCAGGAAGAAAAAGAGAAAGAAAGGAAGAGGGCTATGAGTCTGTGGGGAGGGTTGAAATTGATTGTGGGACAAAGAACCTTCTGGACATTTTCTTTCATCTCTCTCTGCCATTCCTAGCTCAACCATTGCAGTGTCACACTCTGCTTAAGGGCATGACATTCATTAACTTAAGGCCTGGCTGACCCACCAGACTCAGATACTGGATTTCTAATCCTCTAAATCCCTGCAAGTGTAAACTTTGAAGAGAAGCTTTGTACAGAGAGAGAGGGAAGGGAATTACACAAGCTAAAGGGCGCTGAACTGCTAATATAATCAAGAGGGTACAAGGCCTCATTCTAAAAGGCAGAACCTCCATTGAATGTCTCTCTTCCCTCCAAACATACTGCTGTTGAAATGGCCCTTTTGAATGTCTTAATAATGAAAATGGCTTCCCGGTGCCAGGTTAGTTTTCAGAGCCAACACCTAGAAGCTCAGGGACAATACTGCAGCATTGACAAGCCAGAGTGTCAAACTGCTCAAAAAGTTTTTTTTAAAGATCCCTGATAAAGCTCTGCTTACTTTCTGAGGATAAGCTTACAGCAAAACCGAGGCCCACATCAAACCGTCTGCCTGAAGCTAAGATGGCACACAACTCGGAGACAGCTACTGATTCATTCTTTGATTACATGTGGGATCATGGAACATTCCCATAGAGATGTTTCTCTTAGGGAGTGAATCTACTTATAGTTAGAGTCCTCTTGAGTGGCGTCATCAGTGGTCTCCTGATAAACATCTGCTTTCCTTTTTTTACATCTGGAAACTTCTAACGAGCCAAAGGCCGTGACCTCTGTCTTTGTCCTCATGGCCACATCCTGCAGAAATTCTGAGGGTGTTACCATCAGCTTGGCCGTCTCTGAAGTGGAAACTAGCAGGATGATAGAGGAGTTTGTCATGGAGACCAGACTCCATCTTGCTGCTGACCCTGATGCTGAGGGAAATTTACCCTCTGGTTCTTCAGTCTTCCGGAGTAACTTGCTGTGAGAGTTTTCATGCCTTGTGCTGTTGCTGGCACAATCATGGTAGCCTCTGGCAGTGACTAAAGAGACAAAATATAAAAACTAAGTGTATACAGGTATCTCTGATTTTTCACATCATCTCTTCAAATATTAAAACCAAAGGAAAGAAAAGAAAAACAGTCTCTCTTAGGTCAAGTTTTCTTTGGTTTTCAACCTCTGCATTCTTTCCCTTTCTCACCATGTTTACTTGAATTCTACCTGTGGATTCACCAGGGCCAGGTAATGTATAATTGGGGTGATCACATGGCCCAGTTCCGGGGACATTCCTGGTTTATGCCTACTGTTCTAGCATAATTATTCATAACACCCCCACTCCTGGTTTGTAATTTAAATTTACGTGGTCACCCTTTTGATCAGGAGCTCTAATACATCTCACTGTCCACATCATACCTTAGCTCCAGTAATGGCTATTTCACGCGTTCTTGTACCCAAATCCAGTCTTTCTAATATGCTTTGGTAGACTTGTGTCTTTGAAATGAGAGCCCTGGCCCATCCTTGTTAGTGCATCCCAAAAGTTGGGAATCCTGTCTTCTGAGCCCAGCTTAGTGGCTGACAGGGCCCTGTTCCTGCTGACCCTCTTACCGGGTGCATTCTTGGTGCCCATTACCTGCATCTCCACCAGTTGCTCCTTTTGGATTCACTCTCTGACCACATCCACCCAACGTCTGGGTTTGTTGTGAGCAACAAGTGACATAACGTATGTGAGGTCTCCAGATCTGTTATGTCTGATCACACACTCACACACACACCCCCTCCCCCACACCATCCTTATTATCTATTCTCACAGACCATCCGCTGGGCTGGGTTTCACCATCTGTACCTGGCTCTGATGCCCACAGCACCTGCACTCGGTGGGAGGGTCTGTTTCTGTATCTCAGCACTTTCCAAGCTGCTCCATCCTGCTCTTGTAATGCAATGGTTCATGTGTGGCTGTGTTCAGAAACAGGACACCAGGAAAATGCCCATGTAGATGGGAAAAAATGGAGCGAGGAATATCTATCCAATGGTGGTGGTGACAGGAACGAAAGTCCCAGAAAGAACTCCAGTGCCCCTTGCTCCTGCTCCCTCCACCTCATGTCCTACTCCTGGCAGATTTCCTTGACTGTTTCTATCCTATTTATAGTGACTTTTTAGGCCCACCCTCTCTCTCAGAATGTTCTAAGATCAATGGGTACCCTGGGAAGAAGCTTTCGTACATTATACTCTACTCAATTTTAGTCTCTTCCCTGAAGCTAAAGAGAAAAATGTTGATACGGGTCCTGCTGAGAGAAGGAACATACCTGATAGTGTTCTCTCGAAGAAGTGATTCGTTTTCTAGGAGGAGGAGTAGCTGTTTCGCAGTGTAGTGTAACATCTTTCATGTGTTTTGGCTTTCCAGCAACTGTTAAACCCATTTGCTATCTTTGGGGAACTTCTAGCCATGGAAGGCTCACCTCCCCAGGAAGAACCCATACAGCTTTCTTCTTTTGCTTTCTTTGCAAGTATAGCACAGGCACATGACCTAGATTCCACCAATCATATTGACTCAGAAGCGAGAATTCTAGGAAGAAGGTGCAATGCAGAATCCAGTTTTTCTGGGGAGGGTGGTAGCAGAACAAGCTTTTATCCTTGGGAGACAGCAAGGTTTGCAAGGTCTTGTTCTTGATACAGAAACAGAGTCCCTGCTGGCCCCAGGGACAGTTGCATTCAATTTGAATTCCTCGGAGCTTATAGATTACAGGACTTAATGCTCAGGGGTGGCTGACTGCAGTGTCCTCATCAGGCTTCTTTTATGTGGGATTTGAGTTTCTAGAAGCTGAGGCTCAAGCCTGTTTCTCTAGACTACTGAATAATTGGGCAAGCTACCCAACATCCCTTGAATAAATGATTTCATCTTTAACCAGTATCAGCTTCTGTATCTTGCAGCTGAGAACCTGGATTAATATACGCAGTCAAATACATTTGAGAAAAGCAACTGGAACCACTGCTTCCCTGGCTGCGGGACTTCTCAGGACTTGGACGTTCTGCTGTGCATTCTGAATCTCCAGTAATAACAATAGCTACATTTCTTGCTACATGCTCTCTGTTAGCTTTGTAGGAAGATTTTTATGTATATGAACTCATTCAATCCTTAGTGTGATCCTAGAGAGTCAGCATTATTATTATTACCGTTTTAAAGAAAAAAGTTGAGACTTAGGTGGCTTCTCTAAAGCTATCTAGTTATTATCTTATTTTTTTGATTCTAACATACATTTGTTGTTCCTTCTTACGTTAACATTTCAAAATCAAGATATGCCCTCTAGTCAGCATGGATTTCTAAAGTGATGGCATGTCATACAAATAATGACATTTTTACTGTCTCCTCTAAAAGGGGACTACACCATGAAGCACTTCCTAAATATTTTTGGCCACAGAGAACACTTAACGAAAGAGTGGAATGTGTTGGGGAAATGCTGGCCTACAATTCCGGTGTAGAGAGAAAGTTTTCTGTGTTTCATTGAATTAGTGAGCTCTTTTTATTATTATTATGTTTTAATTGCTCCGCAAGCTGAATTATGCAGCACTTAGAAAGTGGCTAGTTTCCTGGAAGCTGCTTAAAGAGTAGTATCACACATCATTTCTTGTTATAGACTTCCAGAAAATATGCACTTAGAAACATAATGCATTTATACAAACTGGAAATGTATAGATAATTGCACTTGAGTTTGGGGAGATAGTTATTCTAATTCGTTTTTTAGTGGATTGAGCATAGAACATCATTTTTTTAAAAATCCTTTTATTTTTAAATTGCGTAGTAAGCCATCTCTGATTATTCCCATTTTTCAAATGTCAAACATGAAAAAATGCTTGACAGTCTCTGGTGCGTTCACTGATTCAACACAATTTGTATCGAATGACTGTCCAGGTCTGTGCTGTGAACGATGGTGTTGAGCCCTTTCTGAGCACGCTATTGGTGCCTGCGCTTCTTAAAATGTGAGAATTCCCTAGGTTAGGAATATTCCAGGTTTTAGGCACCCATATCCAAAGAATTTAGAAGGGGTTGCGGGATGTGCCTCCGCTGACCTAATTAGCTGCAGCACATTTAACCTTGTATTTTTAGTTGATCTCATTAGGATAATAAAAGGAAGGGCCAATCTGAAAATCTAAAATCAGAGCAAAGTTAGAAACATCATTTAAAGGAAATGATGGCAACATTTAATAGTCATGATCATTTCATATAACGACCACTAGTCTGTAGTGCAACTGTCTGAATCATCACTTCTTCCAGGTTCTTAATGCTCTACATGAAAAATGGAATTGTTTCTTGAAGTTGAGAGTAGCTTAAGTGCAGGAGCCTCAAACTCAAGCGACTCATCTACTTACGAATCAGTATAAATTAAGAATAACATTTTAATTTTTAGTTTCAGCTAATTAGTTCTCCAGAGGTTTTCTAGGTCTATACTTATTATTAACTAGATAATCTGAAATCCAACTATGACTAAGACATTGTAGGAAAATAGAAATGGACCCTCAGATGGTATAGCCATGGCTTGGGGTACAGGAGGCATGGGGTTGCATATGTCATTCTCTCCCACGTGGTTCACATTTTCATTACTTAGAGCTCAGGTTCTTCCTGTCTCAGGCTTGGACAGCTGTAATGGTCTGCTTCCAGACTTTGCTCATAATAGTCTGTGCTACATGGTGCTAAAAACTCAGCCAAGCCAAGGGATCACTTTGATTTTGTCATTGCCTACTTCAAGAATTTTCTGTAGGTTCTACTTCTTGATTCAAATCTAGACACCTTAGAACAGGGGTCAGCAAACTAAGGCCTGTGGACCAAATATGGCCTGCCTCCTATTTTGTAAATAGAGTTTTACTGGGACACAGCCAACATGATTTACATATTATCAGTGTCTGCTCTTCCACTACAATGTCGAGTTGAGTAGTTGCAGCAGAGGCCTCATGGCTTGCAAAGCCTGAACTATTTACATCTTATCCTTTACCCCTTAAAGTTTGCCACCTGTGTCTTAGAATAACAATAGCTTCTCTTTAGCCAGGCTGTGCTAGTGGTTTTACATGCATTAGCTTACCCTTCAAACAATCTTATACTGTGGGTACTGCTATTATTCTTGTTTTACAGATGAGGGGGTTAAAATTTAAATTGAGGAGCTTAAATGACTAGCTAAAGATCTCATAGTTGGTATGTAGTAGATTTGGGATTGCAAGCTAAGTGTGCTAATGGTACACCCAACCACCACACTGCACTCACTTACAGCCTTTTCCACTTTAGCCTTATTCTATAATAATTATTTGCTGAGCAACTGATACATGGAAGACCAGGGGCTGGGATAGATGGATAGATAAGTAAAATGTGGTCCTGTCTCTAGAAGTTCAGTCTAATGAGAGATACACGGACGTGTCAATAGGTACAACCTGGAATTGTTGAGGGGACTGAACAAGGAGGGGCCCTTTATCATATCTACTTTTGCCCAAGCCATTGCCAGCCACCTGCCTTTTCCTCATCTCTGTGCTATTGTCCAGGATATTCCCTTTGTATGGAGTGTATGAGGCAGTTGACATTCTTTGTCTATATTCCATTTTGCCCAAAGAAGTCCAAGGTGTGAGAGAGGAAAGGGAGAAAAACTCATGGGTTTAGTAGTAGGGAGTCTTCAGTAGTCAGATGTCAGTGGGCTCAAAGATGAGCCACCTTGCTTTCCAGGTATCTCCCACCTCCCACAGACTCATGAGAACAGGCCTACAAGGATTCTTTGTTCTTAGAGAGGATCCAGACAGACTTGCCCCTTCACCAGAAATGACCAGGCTCAACAAGGCACAAGGCATACTTTTGTAATGATTGTTTTCATTATTATTTAATTGTGGTTCTTCATGGGGGATGATTTTGCCCTTCCCACCAGGGGACACTTGGCAAAGTCTGGAGACATGTTTGGTTGTCCTAACTGATTGGAGGGGGTACTACTGACATGAAGTCATCAGTGGATAGAGGCCAGGGATGCTGCTAAACATCCTACAGTGCACAGCACATGCCCGCCACCCCCCACCCCACCTTCCCTCTCCCAACAAAGAATTATTTGGCCCCAAAGGTCAATAGTACAGAGGTTGAGAAACCCCAAATGCCATGCTTTATATTAGAGTGTTCTGAATTCTCCAAGGAAAAGGCACTAATTGAATAAAAGTGCCTGTTACTTAGTTGGCATTTTTCTTTTAATAATAATAAAGTATGAGTGTCTTTTGATTTTTATGTGATTACTGAGAAACTGTTGAGTCTTTGGGTTCAGGCCAACTTGTTTGGCATGACTCAGCCCTCTCGTCTGATGGATGGTCCTTGCCTAGAGCGATGAGGCTGAGTGTGAGTGCCTCTCTGAGTGACTGTGTCTTTATGACCCCAGAAAAACAGCCTTTTCCTGGACTCAGGCTCTAGGATCACCATAGATTTCTGAATCTGAAAAAGGGCACTGAGGAGCACAGAGGGGCACTTTGGCAGAGTGTGGCAAGCGTGGGCTTTGACGCCAAGCAGATATGGGTTGGAATCTTGCCTTCAACACAATGCTGTGTGGCTTTGGGCAAATCCCTTAATCATGCTGAGCCTCCATTTCTCATATGAAAAATGGGGATGGTACTTTATTGATCTGTTGTAAGAATCAGTGTTAATAAGTGTGAAATTCCTGGAAGTTTGTTAATATGCAATAAATGATTGATCTTTCTAAAAAAATACGCATGCATGCAAAAATTGTACACGATTTCAGAGGTCTCCTAGGCCATCCTGCCCACTGAAGCATGGACCCTGTTCTATAGCCAGCCCATGGTGCCTTCAGCTGCTTAATTCCTCTCCAAAGGTATCTTTAGAAAAAATGTGTTGGAGTTAGGAGATTCCTGAAGAAAAAGTTCTAGTTAGTTAGAGCAGGAGTTCTATGTTGGGGTAGGGGATCAAAATCAGGGAAGAGGGAGGGAGGAGATTTTGAAAACAAAACTCTCAGATTTTGCAAAATGACCTGGCTGAGAATGCTTTGCTCTCCACCCTTCCCCTTTGAGAATCACTTTGTGTATTGAGAGTGGTGCCCATGGGAGTGTGTTGCAACCTCTGCATGGTGCAGAAACAGGAACCCAAAGTTGGAAAATGATGAGTTTAGTTAAAGGAAGACTGGAGACTGAAGGGAGGGAGGTATAAGCCCCACCCTAAAGGAGGGAAGAACATAATGAGCTTCCTGGTGCTATCTCAGAAAAGGAGCCAGAAATTATAGGCAGGAAGAGTGTGAGGTCTGTGTAAAATTTCCCATGTTTGCACTTTAAAAAAATTCTGTCCTAGCTCCCCGTCATAATTATTTTGGTAAAATTATTTTAAGGAAAAAGACCTATGTGCCTGTCTTTGAGAATTTCAAGGAGTGAGGGTGCTCCTGAGGCTCTATCCTGTCTTGAGCTTAATCCACAGCACCGATGAGCCATGTGGAAAAGTGTAGATGATGGAAGATGGAATAAGCAGGTAGCGTCCTGGTGCCTTTGGAAGTGAAACCATTGCCTGGGTGCAGCTGGGTATAGACCTTGACTGAATATGGTCTCTGGTCTTCACTAGTAGACATGGCTCTGTTCCAAGATCCAGGGAATGAGTGAATACGACCAAACTCTGTTTCTGGAGTCAGCTGTCCTGGATCTCTAGCTCCAGCCGTGACTTCTTTCCCAAACTTCAGGCTTCCATATCCCTCTGGATCTCTACTTCGATACCACCCAGACACCTCTTCAAACCCATCATGTCTGACACTGAATTCATCAGCTTTTCTGAAAATCATGTCATCTGATTTGGAGACCTCACATCCACCCAGACATCCAAGCTATACACTCATGGAACCAGATTACTCATCTTCAGAAACCCCTAGCTCCTGAGCATACAAAACCCCATAAGGGGGCTTTTCTCTGCCTCTCAAGGTCTATCTCCTACTTCTTCCCTCCATTTATCCCCTTGTGATACTAAACTGCATCAAGCCCCCTATTCACATCTTGTAGTCCCCCTGTCTGGAACATGCTTTCTACAGTTAGCCAGCTGTCTCTCACTCTTCCTTCTGGACTTGGCTCAAGCACCATCTATTAGTGACTCTCAGATGGTCTCTCCTCCCTCTTACTACATTATGTTAAAATTCTCTCTTTATGGATCTGGCTCCTGCACTGCACTGTGACATCCTCCTGGTCATCTACCAGCTCAGGGGCTCGTACACAGAGGTTGAGTACTTGGTCATTGTCTATTGGATGGAACAGAATTGTTTGCTGCAGTGCTTTTCAACAACTCTTTCAGAAGATTCTTTTACTCTATTATTCTTTTTCCTGCCCTTTGTGAGGTATTTCTGTCTTTAGAGAACTGTGCAGAAGTAGAAAAATTAATTTACTGCTGTATTTCCCAGAAAGAGTCAACATTATGTAACTCCTTTCATCCAGAAAACTCTCTGGACACTTTGCACAGCAGGGAGATTATAGTACCCTGCAGAGTGGAGGGGAAAGTAGAGAAGAAAAATGAAGATGAAGGAAACAGCCCCCCTTAATGCCTTGGGCCCTAGACTGAGAACTGCAGAATTCTTTCCTGGTGATGCCACATAGCATCCTGCAAGAACCTGGATCTTATTATCCAGCTTATTTCTCCTTCACACCCAGGGACGAGAATTTAGCAAGTTTCTTCTCATTGCAATTCTCATAATCTTGTTTTACATGTATCTCCCATTTGTTTCGGATGCTGTCATTTGAGCCACACACGATGACTATCATACTTGGATTTTTTTTTACTAATAAAGAAATGGAGTTCCAGAGAGGCTTTTCAGTAATTTTAATCAGACTTCAGATTGACTTCAGAACTCTATCCAGTGACACTGATTCTTGAATAGACCTGTACATCAGGAACACCTAAGGAGCATGTTAAAATTTTAGATGCCTCGGCCCTGCTCTCAGACATGTCTAGAGGGGAATCCAATGTGTGTTTTTTGGATAACTAGCCCTTGGTGATTTTGATATGCACTCTGGTTAAGATACATTGTGTTAGACTTTGTTCGTGTATTCACTCACTCCTTCAGTCATGCATTCATTCATTTCTGAAGTATTCCTTGAATAGCTACCATGTATTCAGGTAGGCACTTTGCTAAGCACTGGGGCACTGATGCTAAAGGGCACAGTTTCTTCCCATTAAGAAGTTTCCAGTCTCCTGGAAGAAAACCCATGTAAACAAATAATTATCATACAGTATGAAGTTCCATAAAAACTGGTAGCTTCCCCAACAGCTGTGAGAGTACGTGAAGGACAAGCTGTTACCTCTATCTGAGAGTGAGGCAGCCTCCTTGATCTGCGTCATCAAGGGGCCCTCTGAGAGGGACTCCTTTTTAAGGGATGCTGTGCAGAGGGGCATTAGGAAGCCCTTTAGGAATCCTTGAGTGTTTTAAAAAGCAAAGACAAGCTTTGCATCTTTATTCTAAGATATCTAAGTAGGAACATGTCACTCTTGAAGTGTTACCTAGCTTTATTAGTCATCAGAAAATTGTTAATACAAGACCACAAAGAATCCTAATATTAGGAATAATAGGAAAAACTTATATTTATGAAATGCGTTCTTACTCTCTACCGGCCTTGTCCTAAGTCATTGATTTAGTTATTTCATTACTTTTCACAAACTCTTATGAACTAGGTGCTATTGTTATGTCCTTGTGAACTCGATACTATTATTAGGTTACATAGTAAGGGACTGAGTGAGGCTTAGAAAGTTAAATGATTTACTTAGGAAGTGGCAGAGTCGGAATTAGAATCCATATGCCTCTATTCAAAGCCCTTGTTCTTTATTTTTTTTTTTACCTCTATGTCTAAATAATACTTGTATTGCTCTTCTTGATTTCCTACATTTAGACATACCCATTGACAACCTGCTATACTAGATGAGGATTTAACTTTCTGGCCTTCCTACCACCACCCCCTATCCTACCGGTAGATTTCTATCATTGCTTTTAGTTGCATCATAACAAAAATCCTACTATATATCATTAGATATGAAACCAGTATTTTCTCACATAATTTGCCATCTTTATTCCTTAATGTTTTGAAAAATCTCCACAGTATTATTTATTCTTTTGATACTTCTTTTTCCTGATGGCCTCCATCCTAAAGGCCCTAATTTCTTCATCCAATGTGACTGCCCTATAGACCCAACCCACAGCTGTAATCCTGGGACTTTTCTTTGTCATTTTCCTGGATGGGATTGCTTGCTGCCTGGATCCCAGTTTTATGTCCTCGTTTTGTTGGAACGTTGCTTCCTGCAACTGCTTAGGAAAAGCTGCGTGGGCGTTTCAGAGTCCTTGATATCTTCATATACGTGTTTTTAACCATCACACAATTTTAATTGTCTACACGGGTATAGAATTCTAGGTTGATAATGATCTCCCCTTGTAACTTGAACACATTGCTCCATTGTAGTGCAGCCATTGGTGTGGTTCTTTCGAAATCTCGTAATACTCCGGTTCTTAAAGTTTTGTATGTAAGCTGTTTTCTTTTTTCTGGCAGTTATTGGAATCATTTCTTTCTTTACCCCTGGTAATCTGAAACTCCACAATCTTATGCTCCATGTGAACCTCTGTTCATTTATTATGCTGGGCCCTCTGTGAGCTCTTTCAACTTAGAAACTTATGTTCTGAGAAATATAATTTCTTTTGCTGGTTTTCTCCTCTTCATTTTCTTTGTTTTTTCTTTATGGAACTCTTGGTTTGGTGTAACCTCCTGAAGTAAGTCTGTAAACCTATTATGCTTTTTTTTTCCCTCATATTTTCAGCACTTTGTAATTTTTATTTTATTCTCCATATTTCTTTGACTTAATTTTCCACTCTTTGATTATAGTTTTTAATTTGAGCCATCATGGTTTTAATTTTGAAGAGCTTTCCTATTCTCTGATTGTTCCTTTTTGTAGCATCCTGTTCTTAGTTAAGAATGTAACAGCTTCTTGTATTTGTGAAGATGCTAATTAGTTTTTTGAAGTTTTTTTTCTATTTCCTGCATTCTCTCTTTCATTAGAGTTCTTTTTTCAGTCCATTTTGTTCTGTTATATGTTTATTGTTCCCCTTAAACAACTGATGATCCTTGACAGGACATTCTTTCTTAGGAACAAGACCATCAAAAGCAGATACTAAGCGCTGTGTGTATTAGTAGGCTTAGTGATTAGTGGCTGTGTTGATTGTTGATGAGTGGGTTTCATTTTAGGTTGGCAGTCACTGGGGACTCCCAGATGTGAGCTGGTGGAGGTCTTTTCTCTACAGAACTCTTCTCTCCTGCTAGTGGTTGGATGTCAGAGTTCTGTGATGGGGGAAGAAGTAATCCAGTGCCATATTGGCAGACTTTTAGTTGACTCTTTTTTCAGTCCCATATCACCTACATAGGAAAATTATTTGGTGTCTGTTGATTCTTAAGTGTTTTTTCTTTGGTTTATTCAAAGGATAAAGCAGTATTTGACTTTGGGTGTAGATGCCTAGCTGGTGGTATTCTATGTGGAGGAATGAGGAAGGGGTTCAATTGACATGCCCTATACTGACCTTCAACCAGTCCCCCTGATTTCAGCTACTCTCAATATATGAGTCTTGAGACTCTTTTGGATTCTCTGGGAATTACTGAGCTCTCTATTATCCATATCTCCCTTTACACACCCTTTGGATCATGCTGTTCAGACCCTAGTAAATCCACTACTACTCTCCACTACTTTCAAATTTCTAAAAATGTGTTGAAATCTCTTGAATGCTGATGCACATTTTCTCATTCTTTTAACTCTTGAGATTCTATTAAAATATTTTGTTTCTTTGAAATAATTTTTTCAGAGTTTTGGTAAGGAAGGGAAATAAACATATTCCCTCAGTCTGCCATGTTTAACTGGAATGAACCCATTCTCTTTGACCTTTTGTTGACTGTCTACTTTATTTCTGGCTCAGTCTTAGTCATTATATAATTTAACTCATTATGGTTTCTTTTAAAATTAGGGTGATTTTATCCTCATTTTATAATGTGGAAACTAAAGTATAGCAGGATTTAAGTAACTTACCCAAAGTCACACAACTAGTGAGTATCAGAGCTACGATTGGAACTCAGGTCTGATTGCTTCTGGTTCTATCTGGTGCTTGCTATCTCTGCTTTCTACTTTGAAAAGAAAAGCAATAGGTAAAGGCTCTATCTCCTCTGTTGGAACCATTGTCAGAACCTTCTGGAAAGGGTTGCTTCCTTGTTTCAGGAGGGGTTTTGTTTCTAAGACATGTTTGCCTTCTCCCTCCCCAGGTTACTTCATTTTTTTCAGTATTGATTTTGTTTGTCCCCTGTTTTGTGGTTCTTTACCTTCTTTGATGTGTCTTGTTTGCCAGCTTTGAAGCACCCTTAGATTTGTGGGTGACAGCCCTGCTTGCCCAAGGTTTCTATTTCATCTCTCTCTGCTTCACTGACTAGTGACGTATTGATTTCTTGGGAGAGCCTGCTGCTATTGGGGGAAAAATCAATATCCCATTAGACATAAGTGAGAAGCAGCAGCAGCAGCTCCTCAGCAGCCTGTTCACTGACCTAACATGCTGGGGCACTGTTCAAAGACTAGGCAAGCCTGACGTGGCCAGGGATATTCTCAAGTGATTAGATTGTCCTAGGAATAATGTAGAAAAGCCAATGACAGAAAAATCAAGAGTTGCAAATTCATTTCCTTGAACTAAATGAAGTGGAGTCATCTTCTGAGAATAATTTTGCCTGTCAAAGATTGCTCCAGGGCAGGGAAGTTAGCAGTTGAGAACTTTTATAATTCTATTCACTTGGAATTTTCTAGTATAGGCACAATCTTTGTGAACCATAAGGCAAGTCATTTACTTTGATGTTCCCCAGGGTTCACAAAATGAAAGAAAGGCTGTCAGCAATGGGGTGCCTGGCATTACCCATACAATGTTTCTGAAACGTTGTGTGTAAATCCCATTTTTAACGCTACCTCAAGGGGCTCATTATGGCAGCTCTCTCTTGGTGAGCCCCTTTGTAAAGGAAGAATTCTTTTGGGAAGATAATTACCACCCTTCTGGTTCATCTGGTTATAAGTTTAGTCTTTGTGTTTCAGATTTTTGTGAAGAAGGACAAAAATGAGCAGAAAAGTCAAATTATCAAAGTCTAAAGAGATCTAGTGTTACCATAGTAATAGAAACCCATACTTAACCCCCAGATTATCATGTTATTGTGTCTTCTTCTACCATTGCATGGAGCCCCAGGAAAATTAGATCTAGAGAATACTTCAAAAGCATCTTGTGATCTACCTACTTATTTTATGGTTTCATTCATTCAATCTTCAAATACTCGTTGAGCACCTCTCCTTCATGTGACAAGCACAGTTTTAGGTGCCAGGGCTAGATCAGTGGACAACTATAAACAGATAACAGAAAAAACCCTGCCTTCGTGGGTCTTGCATTGTAGAAGTGGAGATAGGTAATAAAAAGATAAATAAGTGCAGTATATAGTTTGTCAGTGGAACTAAGTGCTAAGGAGAAAATTAAAGCAGGGAAGGAATCTAGATCTTGTGTGGCATTTATGCAGGAGATACAGGGAGGAGAGCAATTTTAGACAGGTGACCAGAAAAGGTTTCACTGAGAAGACATTTTTTAAATTAAAGATTTGAAAGAGGGATAATATTGAGCCATAATAGATTCCTGGAAGAGGAATGGTCCAAGAAGAGGGTATAGCATGTACAGAGGCACTGTGGCAGGAACTGACAGCTGTGCTTTAATAGAATGATAGAGATGAGGTAAGAGAAGTGATGAAGTCGTGTTGCATTGCAACAACTTTGAGTTTTGCTCTGAGTGAGAGGGGAAGA
The DNA here is from genome assembly GCF_021613505.1 of Equus quagga. NCBI lineage: Eukaryota > Metazoa > Chordata > Mammalia > Perissodactyla > Equidae > Equus > Equus quagga. The sequence goes on along the minus strand of NC_060280.1, from coordinate 40,578,068 downwards.
CATTGCGTTTGATCAGAGATGTGATATGATTTGACATAAACAATCATTCATTCTCGTGGTTATGTTGAGCCTGGATTGTAGTGCGAAAGGTTGGAAGCAGAAGATCAGCTAGGACTCTTGTGCAGTATCTAAGAAATAGAAATTGTGGGAAATAGTCAAACTCTAATGTATTTTTAAACATACAGCAGATAAGATATCCTGACAATTTGCATAAAGATAATGAGAAAAAGAGAAGATTTGAGGATGGCTCCACAGTTTTTGGCCTGAGCAGGTGGGAAAATAGAGTTGCCATTTTCTGAGATGGGAGTCCTGAGATGTGGAGGTGTCAGTGGGGAGACATGTCAAGGCTCAGTTTTGTACATGTTAAAATGTAGAAGACAGCTAAGAGCAGATGTCAAGTAGGTAGTTGAGGTGTGTGTGGTTCTGGAGTTCAGAAGAAAAGTCCAGGCTCCAGGTAAGAGGACCAAGGAGCAATCTCTGGGCATTCCCATATTTAGATGAGAAAATGAGGCTACACACAGGGGAAGTAGTAGAGGGCATAGGTATTTTGCAAAATGGCTAAAACTGGAACTTAGTGGACTCTTCTCAGTGTACTACTCTAATAAGATTACATTTAATTAGCCTGAGTTTTCATCTTCTTTTCCTGTGCTATTCTTCTCAGTAGTAAAGTGGGAAGATGTTGAATGAGAAAAAAGCCAGATTACATAGCCTTGGCTCTCTCTCTCTCTCTCTGTCTCTCTAGGTCATCAAAACTTCAATTTATTCACTACGTTTCTGCTGGTTGGTGGGTCTAAAAATCATAGTAAGAAAGTCGGGTGATGAAATGATCGTCTCTGTCTATGCTGTCAACAGTGCACTTGCTTTCAAGTCACTGGGAGTTCTAACATAGGTCAGAGGTGTTTAGGATATGATTGGAGCATGGCTCTCACTAGGTTTTAGAGTGGTTGGAGATATTTAAATCTAACTCTAAGAGCAATTGTGCAAACCTAAGTTTCAGGTCTATGAAAGGGCCAAAATATTTAGAAACTTTGTAAATTAAATTCATCTTGTAGATTGAAAGTCAGCTTTGGTTATTTGCCAAGAATGTTCAAAATGATAATATTTAACTTTTCTGTAGTACTTTCAAACTCAGAAAGTTTCTATGATCTACTTTCTTATTTGGCTATCACAAATCCCTAGCACAGAATGATTTTTCAGTCTTTTGTCAGACTTTGTTAAGAACTCCTGCCTGTTGTTCTTGTGAACTGGTTTTAAGAACCCTTACCATCCGGTTCCCCTACCTGGAAACTCTGTGATCTGTCCCTATGCCATTTTTTTAGTGTGGTGATCAGATCTGTTGACAATATACCAGACATAGACTGAACAGAGCATGGTATAATGAGGCTTTAAATTACTTGCCTAGGTTGCATTTCTGTTTTATATAGTTCTATACTGTATTAACTTCTTTTTAACAGCTGGATCAACTTGTTGACACATGCTGCACTCATGGCCATCTAAAAGCCTCTTTATTTTTGCAGATATACTGTCCAGTAAGGTGTTATGCATTTAAGCTATTGATAATTTGAACCCAAGTGTAGGATTTATATTAATGTCTATTAAATTTTATTCTGATGCTTCAACCTATGATTGTAGTTTCATTTTAAATCTATTATTTTTGCTTATAAAAGTACAATGTCAATTTCGGTTAGGGTTATGCTCATATACATTTGAAAGAGACCCTGAAAACAGTGACAGCTGGCTGTTGGCTGGGGCTTGCTTTCCGGTCCTAGAGGCTGATCTCAGCTCCTAGCCACCTTTCGCCATGTGACCTTATCACAAGGTCGCAGATTACCTCTTCAAGGTCAGAATGAGTCTTACATGAGGTAATTTAATCAAGGGGGTGAATATCCTATCGCATTCACAGGTCCCATCTACATTCAGTGGGTCACATATTCCAGGAGGTGGGAATCTTGGGGACAGCATAGACTTCTGCCTATTACTGGTTTCTAGACAGGAGCAAGTATTCTAGAAAGGTTAGGGGTAAAAGTCATGTCACAGCTGAGCCTGGCTCCCCCTTCTAAAGTTCAGGAAACAATGGTTTCACTAGAAGCCCCACCCAAATTCTGCTTATATTTCATTAGTCATAACTATGCTTAGCACAGGAAAGCCAGGGACTTTGAGTTTTTGCTACCCACATGTAAGGAGGATTCTATTAGAAAAGAAGAGATACTGCATATTGTGTAGACAGCTAAGATGTGAATGGAAATGCCAAAGTAGAGAAAATAAATCTTATCTAGTTTAGGAAAAATGGAACTTCATAGTGAAAAAAAAAATCATACCTAAGCTCCCACACAGGATTAGTCACTGTTAACACTATTGTATTTTGTAATTACATCATATTATGTGCAACTTTTAAGCTTATCGTGAGCATTTTCCATGGAGAGCTCTTTGTAAATATAATTTTTAGTAACTGGATAATATGCTATCATAAGGATGCACCATAATACCCCCTATAATTAAGTTTCTTTTCTTATTGTACATTTTGGTGGTTTTCAGTTTTCATTATTATAAATAATGTCATCATAAGTACCTTTAAACATAAATTATTTTATATATTTAAGATTATTTTATCAGGCTTTATTCTTAGTAAAATTACTGGATCAAAGAGAATAGACATTTTTATGTTTCTTGTTACACATTTTCATGTAAATTTTCAAAAATGATGAACTAATTTATACTTGCCAACAATGAACAAAAGTGTTCATATTTCTATGAGAAAACCCTAAATTCCAAATTTCATCATGTCAGTTCTACTTCTTATCTTTGTATCTAACAAAAATTTGCTAATTATGCCTTTTATGACTTGATCCAAACTTCTGGTTAAAATGAGGTTAGTTCCCGACAGAGATTTGAGCTCTGTGCCACTGCCTTAGAAACTATGCTTCTTGTTTAATGTAATTAAATAATTAGTTAGTAGTCCTCAGGCGCTGTTTGAGCCAATTAAGTTCACCCATTTTATTTTGGAGCCAACCCATAGCCACCTTGTCCACAGAACGTTATGAAGGGCATTATATTAAAGATAAGATGCGCAAAGCATCTCCTGATGGCTCAATCTGAGTCTTTATTACAGAAGAAAATGAAGTTAGTTTGTTGTGTTAGGTGTGCCTTCTCTGTGTCATCTGTTGACATCTCACCATATTCTTCAAGCATTAGTCTGTCCTTTTCTGGTAATACTTTTGCTCTGAATAAACCCCAATACTGTCTTCTTCCGCCTGTAGCATTTTCTCCAGGCATGTCCTCCGACTTGGTTTGAGTTTCCTCACCCTATTTGGATGAGTTCAGACCACCCTTGAATCTGTTCTGAGTTCACTTCCCTTCTCCTTCTATCTTTTGTACATTATTTTTAAACCTGACCTTACCTGAGATATTCCTGTAGTCAAACTTGTTTCTTTTAGATCTCTTTCCTCTTTCATCTTCATTGGGTTACTCATGGTTGTATAATTAGAATTTCCGTTTCTGAATTTCTTGTCCTTATTTTTCTCCAAACTCAATCTTATGGATTGTTTTCCATCTGTAGGAAAAACCTACATAAGTTTCCATTCATTCTTGTATATCTATATTTTCCAGTTCATGAAATATTTATAGATGTGCTGTTTCCTTCTTGTTGTCTGGGCTTTGGGGTAAAATTAACATATTAGGACCTAGACTATTCATGGTTCAAAATTAATCATTCTTGTTTTCTTTGTTCTACATATTTGAATGTGAATATTAACAGTATATATGCCTTATGAATAACTTAGAAAATAACCAGAATTATAAAATAAAAGATTAAAACTATCTGTAATCAAACTACCAGTTGATTTCACTGTTAACATTTTAGTCTGTTTCCTTCTAATCAGGAATATGTGTTTATTAAAAAGAACTTCATCCTACCCGTTTTAAGTCATATTTATCCTTGGGTGTCAATTCAAAGAGTTGGCTTATTAGTTATAGACATATAGCTGCATACACAATATCAGCGGAAGGAGGAAGAGAGAAGAAGTGAAAGGAACCCAGGGTCAGCAAGAAAAACTAAATTGTCTCTGAATAATATTTTACACTGCAAGAAGGCATGTACTGCATTCTTAAGTGGTCCTCAGGAACAAAGTTAACATTTTTAAAGTTTACATTTGAAGCATAAATATCCTTTATCTGGGGAAATTTTTGTCCTTTTGAATCTATTTAATTCAGTAGAATTCTGTGAAAACAACCAGAAAAATCAGAACTGAGGTTAAGTCTTAAGTTCCAAGAAGCCTCTTTTATTCCTTTTTCTTTTCCACAGAAAAATTTGTGAAGCAACTTCTTTATGCCTTTCTGAAGAGGTACTTCGTTTTAGTTCACTTATGTTTCAACTCTATTTTCCTCTTTTTGCGTGTCCAACATAAGAGCCTAAACTGTCCACTTTATTCTGCGTATGTTAAAGTTTTATCAGATGCCACTAGATATGTATCTGTTTGATAGTGCTCAACTTTATGGAAAAATACTTTTCTGTTTCTTTTTAAAATCACGATTGTTATGTATGTCTAAAATGTAAATACATACCACCTACGTTGGTGTAGATGATTGTAAACGTCCATGAAGCTATATAGTAAACACAACTGAGGGTTTCCTGATTTTGCAGTGATTTCTCCATCACCAGTTTTATGCTTCTACTCCCAACCATTCCCATTTAGCTCTCCTCATAGGTTGTCCAAATAGACGTTACCATTTCCTACATACTCTGTCTCTCAAGTCCTAGTAATTGGCCAGTAGTGCCCACATGAGCTAAGTGGGGTCCCTCCTGGTACATTCTCTCCTGGACTCAGAGTTGCTTCAATTCCAAGTGTGAAGATGTGATTGAAGCCAAACTTTCAGAGTCCTTCCCCAGGATTTCTCCAACTGAGTGTTGGGTTAGGAGCTTTTGATGGCAAAGCTATGAGAATGTAAGCCCAGAGGCTACTGGCAGCTACCTCTCTCTTTATATGCAAAAAGCTGCTGGGCAGAGAGAAAATGAAGTGTGTTTGAGAGCCTAGTTTTATTTCCTAAGGTTCTTGGAGTGGCCTGAGTCTCTCCATCACTCCTGGGAGCTCTGCTCCAGATGACCTAGACAATTCAATGGGTTTCTGATTTTTGCAACCAAAAACTTATGGCTAATAGGTTGATAGAGTGCACTTGCTCTAGTAAATGATTGCTTAAATAAACATGTTGTTCTTAAATTCTCAATTTGAGAAATCTCTGCTATTAAGGGAACATTATGCTTAGGACTTCCACAAGTTTAACTACATTAGTCAAGGACTGGAGATGGTCTCAAGAGTCACCTTTGATCCTGTTTGGAAAAAAGCACAGTAGAAATTCTCTTCTTTCACAGTTGATGAAACTGATGCCAGAGAGAAGACTTGATCTGTTTCTAGTGACTAAGCTCACTTGTAGCAACATCACAGCTACGACCCAGGTCTCCTAATTGTCCAAAGCTGTCCTGAGTTGAAAGAAAATTCAGCAAAATAGATTTCAACATAGAGCAGCTTGCAATATTTTTTTTGCGATTTTTACTTGGTATTAGTCCATTTTTCTTTCCATTTCACAGGCCAGTTCGTTCATAAGTTACTCGTTGAGCATATACATGCCAATAGGCCCTGTATAAGCTGCTGGTAACACTCCAAGTACATAAAAGTGGCACTTCTGCTCTCAGGAAGTTTGCTATGTAGTGAGAAGGTAAATTTCTAAATGCCATTGCAATCATGAGTGATTGAGGCTACTATAGGGGGCTGCTGTGGAAGCACCTATGAGAGCTATCCAACCCAACCTAGCTCAGGTTAGGGAGTGCAGCATTGGTCAGAGAAGGCTCACCAGAGTGGATAACGTCAGGACCTTTTCCTAAACAATCAGGCTCATTGTTCCCAACTTTGTTATTAGCATTATCTCACTCTACTCTGTTAAAGTCATATTAAAACACAAGTACTTCATTTGGGGCTAGGCTCAGGAAAATGGAGAAGTGTAAAGATGGGGGTAACACTACTTAGATAAAGGTAAAAAACCATAAGTATAATACAAAATCTGTAATAAATGTCTCTATCAACCCCAACCCATGCTATCCAAGACCACTCCCATATATACCACCACTACTCCTGATCAATAGATGCCAAATTGTGCAAAGAGGAGCACTAGCCCTGCAAGACGGAGCAGGAGATAAGAGTTCTGTGATCAGACAAGTTTATGAAGCACTGCATGCTCATTCTCTGCTTGGAGATGGGAGGGGGGAAGTGCCTGTTTCTCTCTGGCTCTCCCGGCCTCACCTGAATCTGCCTTTTCTTTGTTTACGCTACTGTTGCGACTCTCTACCCTCTTCTCCCAGTTCTGCCATGTTGCTTTGCTTCCCCTCACCCTGGATGCTAAATCTCTTCCATTTAATGCAAGAAGTTCAATCAAATGCCACATTCTGTGAGCTTCTAGGACTCTGAGGAATCCTGTGAGAAAGAAACATTTTTGAATTACTTTTAACTTAATGTTTCCTAAAATTATTTAAACATATGATGCCTTTTTTCCCATACCATCTTATAAAACTTCAGAATCTCCTTTACGATACCTTACTCTAAATAAGAAGGATGTTTGTCCCTCCAAACAGTCTCATGTCCAACTTAATAATAATAATAATATTTATGCAATGTTATATTGTTTCCCAAGTGTTTTATTTTCTTTCCAGAGCCTATTGTATGCCAGCGCTATTGCTGAATTCTTTCACATATCTCAACTCCGTTATACACATCCTCAACAACCTTGGGAAGTTGGCATTATTTTTACCACAGATTAGAGGTAAAGAAACCGAGGCTCAGAGAGAGGTTGTGGTGCCTTCCCTGAGGTTACACAGCTAGCACTGGCAGAGGGAGGATGGTTCTGAGTCCTTCTACTGCACCTTTTGTCTTAAATAAACAAACTCAAATAATAAAAATTCCAAATGGCCAGAAGTTCTGAAACTGGGGAACGTACCTAAATTTCCTTCAAAAGTTCAAAGCAGAATAAAGTGAAATCCTTGTGAATCAGTTAGATGTCAGCAGCTAAATACTTCCAAATGAGATGGGTTGGGCAGAGGATCTACAGATAGAGATGGAGTAAGAATCACCCAAGAAAAGCGCCTAGAGGGAATGGCCTGTGGCTTAGTTCACTTGGAACCTAGCTAAGTAAGGAGATCCATTGGTGGTGAGACAAGAGAGGCAAGTGGTGGCTGTATTGGTTGGCCCTCAATTTAGTGGTCTGGACTGATTCTGAGCAGGCAATGTGAACTAACAAAGTTTTTTTGAGCTTGGAATTGGGGGTGAGGTATGACTGTCTCTACACTTTGACTAGGGTAGTCAGGAGACAGTCTGGCAGGAATATGGAGGATGATAGTCGTGAGAAGAAAATGGAAGCAGGTGACCAGAGAAAAGACTGCCCAGGGCCTGACCTAGGGTGTAATATCACAGTGATTGTGTGAAAGGAACATGCCACCATCATGATCTTGAAGCAGAGGTAGAAGAGTCCTGGGCTAACAAATAATTGCTCCATAGCGTATTACACAGAGTGTAAAGACTTTGATGGATAGCGCCTGGTCCATGGAAAGTGCCCGATGATTATTTACTGAGTAATAAATTATTTCATTTAGTTACATGATATTTCACTATTACTTGATAGGCACTTCAAATTGATGTCTTTCCTCTTTCTTTGCTATTACAAGTTTGTAGAATGAAGAAAAGGATAGTGTTATTCCACATCAGAGGATGAAAATTAGACAGCATGTGCTCAGTGCTGCCTCAGGGAGGTTGCCCAGGCTAGGAATGACTGGCTATCTGACTGTGGAATTCAGGAGTCACACATCGGGGATTTGTTAGGGAGGAGCAGACTTCGTTCTAGGCTTGAGGCCAAATTTCTGGTAGTGAGCTAGTAGCATGACATTCCAAACACAAAAAGGTGATTAAAAGATGGATTTGCCTAGTTTTATCAACTTATCCACTTTTACACATAGTTCTTGTTCCTATATGTTTTCACCCAAACGTTATAACGTTATTCTAACAATGGTGGCGGAAAGAGGTTCAAACTCTCTACTAAACTCTCTACTAAAGAAATAGTTGAGGGCTGGGGGCCGGCCCAGTGGCTCAGTGGTTAAGTTTGCACGTTCTGCTTTGGTGGCCCAGGGTTTGCCAGTTCAGATCCAGGGTGCAGACAGGGCACCGCTTGGCAAGCCATGCTGTGGTAGGCGTCCCTCAAATAAAGTGGAGGAAGATGGGCACGGATGTTAGCTCAGGGCCAGGCTTCCTCAGCAAAAAGAGGAGGATTGGCGGCAGATGTTAGTTCAGGGCTAATCTTCCTCAAAATAAATAAGTAAATAAATAAAATAATTAGTTGAGGGCTGGACAAACTCTCTACTAAAGAATTAAAGTGTTTTCTATAAAGAAAAGATAAACTAGAGGACTGAAAAGAAATTATTAAGCTAGAATTGACCATTCATTTAGTTTCATAAAAGTTTTTAAGAGAAGATGACATTAAAATAATAAAAGTATAATATAGAGTCATAAAAAATATATAATGTTACCCAACCTGTACTTTTACCCCAAATATGATAGTTCTGCCAGGTGGATGCTATTGTCTCTAAATGATAGGTGAGACCCAGGAAAATTAAACATTTTACTTAAGTTTGTCTACTTATTAAATAGCAGAAGTCATCTGAAACAGCTTTTGGGACAACAGGGTATAAAGAATTATTTTTAAGAGAGAAAAATCAATACTTTAACATAGGTCTGTCTGACTGTGAAGCCTTTAGTAGCTCAGCTCAGTTTTTATCAACTGGTTCAGTCAGTCTTCCTTCCATTTCACCTAAAAAGAATGGTGTCAAGTCATAACTGGAGGACCAGATAAGAGCAGGCAGTTTGACTCGTGAAGCAAATTCTGTGGTGAGTATGTTTTCCTTTTCTCTCCCTGAAGAAATCACCCACATCTAAAATTATTTTCAAGTTGCCTGAACTTGTTACTCTTCTGAGGACTGTGTTCACTCATTCATTCATTTGTTCGTTCATTCATTCATTTGTTCTTTCATTCATTTCTTCATTCATTTACTCAATATCTCCCGAGTGCCTACTGTGTGCAGGCACTGTGCTCAACACTAGGATATAGCAATGGAACCCCCAGGAGCCCCCAATCCAGTAGGGCAAACAAGCAATCACATATGGACCAGTGATAGGTGCCAAAAGAGAGGGATGCTTGGCCCAGCCTGGGGGAGTCAGAGGTGACTTCTTCTGAGAGATGATTCCTGAAGAATGACTTGAAGGAGAAGGTGAAGAGGAGACACTGGAAGGGAGCTAGTATTTATCTGAGCACCTACATGTCATGTCTAGTTGCTCATCTGTGTGTATCATTTAATTCCACCCAGAAGCCTATGCAGTGTAGGTGTCATTGGCCTCATGTTACAGGTGAAGCAGAGGAGGCTCAGGCTTGGGACCTGCCCTTGGTCCCACAGTAAGTGGCAAAACCAAGTTTTAATGCTTGCCTCCAAAGCTCATTGTTTTTCCATTACACCCTGCTGCTTCCTGGGACAACAGTGTTCCAGTCTTGGTTCTCAGACTTGGCACGTAGAGGTGTCAGAATGAAAGCATTTAATCACAATCGAAATGGATTGTAAAACACATAATTTCTGCTCATAGTTAGTACTCAATAAATATGACTTTAAGTTTAATTGAATAAGTTCAGCAAATACTATGGCTGCGTCGCTTACCATATATATGTCTCAGTCTCCTAATCTATAAAATAGGTTAATAGTATATCCACCTCCCAGGGTGTCCCAAGGGTTAAATGAGTTGATATAGGAAGAGTACATGGCATAGTATCTAAGTATTCAACAGACGTTAGCAATTGTTATTATTAATATTTTGCATCTGGTGGGTCATTTGTCTTCTCAGGACAATGAACGAGAAAGTATTTTAACTGCAGGCTGCTGCGTCTTCATTAACGGGGTTTGTGAAGTCTGACTAAATGATAGTTTTTATGCTTATGTTTATTCTTTCTTCTCTTTTCGAGACTGATTTTTGGGTGCTCCAGCACTGTTTCAGTATAAGACTCACAGTGATGGAAATTAAAAGACAATACCTTGAAAGACACATGTTAACAGAGGCAAAATCTGTGAAGGTTCTATTCATGATAGTCATTTGTGGTAAGTCATACAGTGCATATTGGATTTGACAAATGTATGGCGGGAATGGTAAACTCTGGACAAGACCTTGGGAACTGCGACAGCCTGGTGCTAGTGCACTCAGGCCTGGTGGAGGAGAGGAGGTAAGGATGGTGAAGTCAGATTCCTCCACGAGCCTGGAATTTGACAGAAATGAGTAAGATGGGTGGCAGATACAGAATGCATGTGTATCATTTAAAGACATTTAACATTAAAATAAATAAATAACTGTGGGTCAAACATGACATGTTGTAGGCTGCTCGTTCATAATTTTTGAGATTTAGAAAGCACTGGCCATCAAGTTGAGAGACTTGACTCTTTGTTCCTTCAGCGAACATTTGCAGAGAGGAGTATGACATGGTAGGTGAAGAGCAGAAACTCTGGGCTTGAGTCTGGCTTTGCCGTTTAACAATGCTGGAACTTTCAGGGGTCCCAGGGATGGTGGTTGAGCATGGGCTGCAGAACCAGGTGCCAGAAAGTTGACTTGTTGGCTGTGTGACCCTGGGAAAATTTTTTAACCTGTCTATACCTCTATTGCCTCACATGAGTTTTCGAGATGATTAACTTAGTTAACATAGGTAAAGTACTTACACGGTACCTGGCTTATAATAAGTTATCAGCAGGTATCGGCTAATTTGGGTAATATTGGTTAGAGATTTCTCAGGCACTAGGCACTGTGCTGGGAGCCAGGAACACAATGTAATGAAATAGGATCCCTGTCTTTAAGGACACAGACAACAGACAGTTATGAGTCAGTGATAAATGCCAGGTGGGTAGAAAGTGCCAGGGGGCACTGAGGGTACATTTTGTAGTGCTGAGAAAAGCCTACTCAGAAAAGAGAATACTTCCAGAAGCAAAGAGGTGTGCAAGCAGCAAGAGCTAAGAGGTAGCCTGTGTGATGCCAGGCAAGTCACCTTCCTTCTCTTTGTCTTAATTTCCTGATGTGTCAAAGGGAGCATTGAATTAGTGGCATCTAATGTCCCTCCCTCTTTAATATTGGGTGGTTCTCCATAAGCTTGGGGAAGTTTCACGCTGAAGTGGGGTTCCAGAGGTTGCTAGAGTGATTGGAGGGAGAAAAGGGAAGAGCGCTGTAGGGTATGAGGCCCTGTGGCTATAGATAAGAGGGGAGAAAGAGGGTTTGAAATGGGCTTTGACATCTAGTGCATCCAGGACAGGGGCTGAGCTGGAGCTATGGTGGGGTGGGAGAGGTGTTGTTAGAGGGACTCCATCTTTGAAGCTGATTTTATTTCCTCTTCTTCCCTCTATCCTGTATTTCCATGCTGACAATGTGACTCTGTCCTGTGTTGAAATCAGTGACAACACGGCTCCATCTTTCCTTCCCAGTCCTCATTAGATAAAGTCTGGTAACTTTCAGACAATACGGCATGCTTAGGACCTGGTTTGTCTGAATCACACTCTCCATTTACACCTTTCGTGTAGAAAGTGTGGCAAAGTGGAAAACCATGGGCTTTGGGCTCAGGCAGACCTTTGCTTGGGCACTAACAAACTGTTAGCATAGACTCTAAGAAGTCAGCAAGGAGAAGAAAAAGAGAAAATATAGAAGTTTAGAGGATTGGCATCGGAAACCCGATTCTGCCCGTTGCTGTCCCTGAGACCTTGCGTATGTCATTTAACTTCTCTGAACCTCACTCTCCTCATCCGTAAGATAAGGACAATACCTCCCAACTCAGCTTTGTTGTGAAGATTAAATGAAATGCCAACTTCTGAGAACAATGTCTGAGCTATGGGGGTGAGTTTGGAGGAGACCCAGTAGAAGCTCATGATTGCAGTGGGAGGCAGCAGTTACCCAAAGGACAGGGGAAGTGTTATTAGGGATGAAGGAGGAAAGAAGTGGTGAGCAGGCAAAAATACAAGTGTCCACCATGCTCGCCTCGTGTTAGATATGAACTCCAGTAAGTGAAAGCTAGTGACACGTTTGGCACTAATGTGTTCAATAAACAAGTGCTGAACTTGGAGAAAGGATTTTAAAGCCCCTGTTCTGTGTAAGACTTCTTACAGTGGTGTTATTATCCGGCGGGCCATCTGCTCTAATTAAAATTTCACAGGGCTGAGGAATTTAGTGCCCTAACCTCGGAGCCTCTGGCACACTTGGTGTTTTGTTTGAGGTTGATGTATTTAGAAAGATTAAGGGAGGATGCATTCTTTGCCAGCATCTAACTGGGCAGATGTGAAAGTTTTCTGCTAGAATATTTTTGCTCTTTGGCACTGGAGATCAGAAATTAAATAATTTGCCACCAGACAGATGTTCTGAAGAGCTAATTAAAAAATTGAGAAGTACCCAAGATCTCGGATACTTAGATTTATATGCCTTCCTCTACAGGAAGATCAGAATCACCACAACTTAAAATCACTATATTAAATGATATTTCCAGAAAGTTCACTATTGAAGTAAAAAGGAGAGCCTTTAAAGCATTCTTACTTATACAAGTGTGTCTCACACCTGGATACACCTTTTTAAAAAGTGGAGAATCTTTTAAAAAAAATCCCTTGCTGGTATTTTGGATGATATCCATCCCAGACCAAGCGTATCAATGTCTGGGAGGAGGGCCCTGGTAACAGATTTTTTAAAAAAAATTCTCTAAGAGACTTGAATATGCAGCTGGAATTGAAAATTACTATTTTAGAAATAGAACTATTTTAATATCCATTTTAACTCTGGGGGATGCTGTAATGTAATGTATGGGAGCAGGATAGGAACCGGAGTTAAGGCAGTCTTGGTTGGAATGAGAGATTGACCAAGATTCCATTCTGCTCTGGGTAAGTTACCTAACCTTATTGTCTCTCAGCTTCCTTCCCTTCAAAGTATGGCTACTAACCCTTTAATAGATTTTTGTGAGGATTGGATGTGAACATTATTTCCTAAGTAAAGCACCTGCTCTGTGGCCAGCACGGAGTAAACACTCAGTAAGAAGTCGGAGTTACTACCATTTGTTTTACTAAAATGCTTTGTTAGGAATTTGAAGCCTGTTTCTCAGGCATGCTTCTTGATATAAATGAAAAGATTCTGAGCAGAGGCACAAAGATGAGCGCACATCAGCCTAAAGCATTCAGCACAATAGACCATCTTGTCATATTGCAAATGTGTAAATTAATCACAGTCAGATTTGGTCTAAGTGTACATGTCTTGGAAGTCAGAGAATATATAAATTTCCTTTATAGCAGAAGGTGCTCCTGGAGATGTTGTTACTACTCTCTAGAATGAATACAAATAAAAATTCCCAGGTACTGTTTTGCACTCAAGCCAGCCTAGAAAATGTGGGCTTGGTTATGTCTACTTGGATGCCAAGTAGCTCAATTAATTATATTGCGATATAATTGCTCAAAGGGTCTGAACCTCTCGTTCTGTCAGGCAAGGTTTGATTAAACATGCTGGCCCGGGACAGGACAGAAGGGGAGAGGGAAGTATGCTCTGTCTTGCTATTCCCTCTCCTGGTCCAGGCCCTTGGCTGTGACTTCAATGTTGTGTAGAAAGACAGAAGGACCAACGATACAAATCGGCCTTGCCTGAGGCCCTGACTGCATGCTCCTACCCTTTTCATGCTGAAACACATGCTCTGCCCATGCTGTTCCTTCATCTATTTCGGGAAATCTTTCTCTATTTGGGGAATTCTTTGGGGGGAGCTAAGTGTCTGGCTCCAGGCCTGTGCTCTAAACACTGTACACCCAGCCTTTGTAGCAAGCATACGGTAAATATCGTGGCAAATATTCGTGTTTACTCCTCTCCCTGGGCTCACACCCAGCCCTACCACTTACTAGTGTGTGTCTTGGGGCCAGCCACTTAATCCTTCTCAATCTCAGTTTCCTCAGCTGCAAACGAAGGAATAGAACACACACGTTATCATGTTCTCTTGATGATTCAGTGAGGAGAAGGTGTAGATAACATTTATTGAATGCGTGCTCTATGCCCTTCCCTGTTTGAAGTATTTCACATGTTCTAAGTACTAATGTATTAACAATTGCCCATAAAGTATTAACAATTCCCTTTTTACAGATGAAGAAACTGAAGCTTGTAGTGGTTAAAGTAATTTTTCCAAGGTCGCACAACCAGAAAGCGGGGGAACCGAGAGAAGAGTTTGGCTTCAGGCCTGTGCTCCAAATACTACTAGACACTTCCCCTTTTTGTAGTGTACTTGTGGTAAACATAGTGGTAAATAAGAATTTGCTCTTCTTTCTGGGTTCCTCTTGAAATTTGTCATTTGAAATGGATATGCCATGACAATCAGCACTGTGGTACACATGATAGCTATTTGCTAAATACCTACTGATTGATTAATTGATAACAGAGTGCCAAGAGTCTGAATGGTGTGCCTCATAATGGATTTGCATTGTATTGTATTTATTGACACTTCACCTGCAAAAGATCTCAGTTACCTCCCTGGCCAACTTAACATTCAAGGCTCTACAGTGATCTGGCCTCAGATACCTTTTCCAACCTTATTATGCCTTTGCTGTTTACCTTGCTAGTATGTAGGCTCAGTCAAGGACAGGGCTTAATTTATCATCTTTGTATGCCTAGTACTTAGTGGGAATCTAAATAATATTAATTGAATGAATGAATGTAGCTCAGTCACCATGAACTGCTACTTTGTTCCTCTGTACAATCAAAAAGTAGTCACTGCCACTCTGGGTCTGACAGTCTCCTTTGTCTAGAGCCCCATTCTCCATGGTCTCATGTCCTAGTCCTGACACCAACTAGTCTTTACTCAGTGTGTTAAACTTCACGAACAATTTCACCAGCATCATCTCATCTTTTATTAAAATGATCCTGGGGGCCCATGCGGTAGCATAGCAGTTAAGTTCGTGCTCTCTGCTTCGGGGCCTGGAGTTCGCAGATCTAGATCCCTGGCACAGACCTATGCACCGCTTATCAAGCCATGCTGTGGCAGGCATTCCACATATAAAACAGAGGAAGATGGGCATGGATGTTAGCTCAGGGCTAACCTTCCTCAAAAAAAAAGATTCTGCAAGGCTGCCACTAATTGGGCTTAGGTTTTAGTTGTTTTTCTCACAGTGATGATGGATTTCCATTGATTTGTCTATACTAGCATTTCCCTCTCCTCATTAGTAGATTTTGACAATTTGCACATTAACGGAAGAAAACCTTGTTTAACTGGCTTGTTAGTATATGAGTAGAGGTTTGAAAAATACTGCTGGCAAATTTAACTTACATTGTATGTAAAAAGGGCCCTTTTTAATGCTTAAAACTTGTTCTTCCTGTCATATAAATATGTTTCTCTTCTAACGTATGAAAGAGAAAAGAACTGAGATTTATTTTGCGTCTATTGGGCCTAACACTGTAATAAGAACTTTTTTTGTTTTTGCGCTTGACCTTCAAACCGTCTTGAAAAGGAATATGGCTTGGTAAGAACCAGGCTTTGATGTCAGAAAGACCTCGGTGTGAGTTCTGGCCCTCCAACCGATCTACTGTGTGATCTTGGGGAAGTCTCTTAATCTCTCTAAACTTAGGTTTTCTTACCTGTAGACAGGTCTGATGATATCTGTGTTTGGTATTTGGGGTGGGATTTTGTTGCCTCCTTCCCCAACACGCAAGCAATAGCCAAATGGGAACAAGTATTGGTTTATTAATGGCTGGGCAAGCACCTTGAAATCACCCACATTTGAACTTGTTTAGTGAGATGTGCTGGCCTGTGGGGCCAAAGCCTGGAAGACTAAGTGAACTTTCCTTGAATTGGAGGCAGTATAGGACCTGGACCAGCCTGCTAATCAGTCACATAAACAAGCAGCTAGATTCAAGATCAGAACATGAAGCTGGGTCTGTCCCAAAGAACTAAGCCCTGCCTAGGTCAGATTACTGCCTGGGAGCAGGTGGTTCAAATGTGACCCCTGGGCATGACACTAGGAAGAGGAAGAGTGGCAGAAGGCATGCCAAGCATGGGCAGTGACTTGAGGGCACAGTGGCTGGCCCAATTGGGAAGAGGGGAGAAGTAAAGTATTGTCTATGGACTGGCTTCCACGGAGTGAGGCAAGTGTCTGAGCTGAAGGTGGAAAGGCCACTCACCCCCACTCCAACAATAACAAGAAAATCAGTAAGAACAAAAATGAATCCTTACCTTATAGGGCTTTAAATAGAATAAATAAGATTATGTATATAAAGTACCCAGCACGTACACATTGGTGAAAGCACCAATGACCTCTATACCCATAAAGAGAAGCAATTTTGTGTGTGTTTTTGTGAGAAAGATTGGCCCTGAGCTAACATCTGTGGCCAATCTCCCTCTTTTTGCATGAGGAAGATTGTCGCTGAGCTAATATCTGTGCCAGTCTTCCTCTATTTTGTATATGGGACACTGCCACGACTTGGCTTGATGAGCTGGGTGTAGGTCCGTGCCCGGGATCTGAACTCACAAACCCTTGGCCACTGAAGCAGAGTGTGCAAATTCAATCACTACGCCACCAGGCTAGCCCTGAGAAGCAAGTTTTTATTAGATAAGTATTACCATCAAGAACTTTGTATGGATGAGGAAAGGGAGGCTCAGAGACGTGATTCTGGTCTGGGTTGAAAACCAGTAACAACAACAACATCACAAACAATACAAAAGCAAGCAGATCTTCACTTTGTTTTAGATTTAGAAATCCTCAGAAGCATTTCTATTAAGACTCCATAAATGGGAGAATATAATCAGGTTGTTGTCTGGAACTCAAAAAGTTACCTTAAGCTTTTGTCGTAGGTGACCCAGGGCTGGACTTGAAGAATGGGGAGCATGCTAATGAATATTTACATCTAATGTTATTAGCTATAGAGACCATTTGGAAACCATCACTACCTCTTACACTTGCCATGTAATATAACTTCATGCAATGATCTCAAAAATATATCAATATATCCATTGATATGTATCAATATATCAAAAATATATCAATAACTTTGACATACATACAAAAATTAGGAATAAGTAGTTACACTTCAGGTTGAACAACAAGGTTTTGGAGTAAAACAATTTGACAAGAAAGTCTTTATCTCTTTACATTGAATGTGAGGAAACACGTCAGAGAATTCTACAAATTGTGATAAAAAACAGTCAACTTGACTTTCCTGAAGATCAAGGTTTTTTGTGTGGTACATTGATAGTAAATGTGCTGTATTTCTCAGTTTTATGACTAGTAGAGAGAAGACAATTTAATCTATAGTAACTGAATAAACAATATATTTTAGATTCGGATGTTTGCTCTACATTTTCCCAAATTGAAGCTTATTTCCTTCTTGAAACTAGATTCATATTTCTGATTTCATATTTTCCTTTGAAGAGTTATATCCATCTGGATTGTCTAGGTAATGTCACAGTAATAAACTCCAATCTCAGTGGCTTAAAACAACAAGGTCATAATTCTCACTCATGCTACATGCATCATCATGGGATACTTGGCTCTTCTCCATCCTCATTCATAGACCTAGGCCAGGAGAATTCTCTGTCTCTGTGCTTCCATGATTGCAGAAACAGGGAGAAAAGAACATGGTGAACTGAGCATTGGCTCTTATTGCTTCTATATGAGAGAGTGAGACACGTCATTTCTCCTCGCGTTTTGTTGTCCAATGAAAGTCCCATGCCCATGCCTAATTTCAAAGAGGGCAGAGCAGTGCTCTTCTACCATCTGGCCAGAAGGCAGAGAGCCAGAAGCAGTTGTGAAACCGCTAACGACTGCTCTAAGAGGTGTCATTATTCCTATTTAATATCAAGGTCACACAAATAGTATGTGGCGGAAGCCAATTATGAACCTAAGTTAGATTGAAGACTCATATGTTTTCTGCAATATTATGCTATAAGAGTATGTAAAAATAAGAAAAGTGTCCTCTAACTTAAATTCAACATGCTAAGTGGGCCCACCAAACACTATTTCTCCTAATTGATAAAACAAATAAATATTTTCACTTTTGTGAAGAACTAAAAAGTAAACTTCTTTGAAGGAATAAATGAGAGTGAGGTGAATAGAAAGAGGATGCATGGATAAGGCATAGGAAGAGCTATTTAAATGCATGGCCACAAATACTTCCCTTTCGTCACATATAGGTCTCTGCTCCAGCATTATTTTAGAATATTGAATAAGAAAAGCTGTTTTGTTTTTTTCTTTTCCCCCTAGGAAAATATAAACATTGATGAAGCCTCCAGATGCCTGGTGAAACATATACTTGCAAATGAGTGCGACCTAATGGAGTCAATTGAACCGGACATTGTGAAGCCCCGCCTCACGTCGTCCAAGGTTGTCAGCTGCTCTAGCTGTGCCAAATCCTAGTAGGCTCCTTTGCTGGCATATGATGGAAATAATCCCATCATCTCATGAATTGTGTCTCAATTCCTACCATTTTGGGTAAATGTCAGGATAGGGATACACATGTGGCAAGCCAAAGATATATGTCTGTATCTTTTCCATAAGAAAGAGAAATAGCAAATGTTCTTTTTATGTTTTCCCCAACATCAGCACAGTGTTTACAAGCTTTTTAAATATTTAATCTGTTACAAAATTCTGTAGCTGACCACAAGTCTGCAGGGCCAGAGTCTGCTCTGTTATTTACTTCTCAGAATCAGCCAAGGCCTTGGGTCTTAAAGACAAGGGGACAGAGCAGAGTAGCTGTCAAGTTAAGCATTGGCTTTCACTCTGCCCCTGGGGTCTTTGTCCAGATTTCAGGACATTCTCAGCTGGTCTGACAGACCTATGAAGTAGAAACGGTGCTGTCTCCAGAGATGACCTCCATTCTCCACAGACCTAAGTGTCGTCTCTGATTTAGCTCTTCAGTCAGGAACACAGGCTTCCTGTGCTTTTGTCGCTTTTATTGTCACTTGCCATGCCCTGACTGTTGGTTTAACTGAAAACTATATGAAAAGACCTGCCGCCTGGATGTGCCCCCTCTTTGCTTTCTCTGACTCAAGCTGTGGGACTCTTCCGTACATGTAACATATAGTATATATACTTTCACAAGTGAAAAATAAAACATTAAAAGATGCTTTTCCCTATTTCTGAATGTGCTTTAAGTTTCTTAGTATTGTGAATTCTTTTCTTGATGGTGTATCCATGGTTCTCAAGACTCATTTCTAAAATTTGATTTCAAAAAGGAGATGGGAAATGTGCATGTAAAGAAACTGCTGGACACTATTAAAACTGAGATAAATCTATTCCATCTGTGTCTACAATTCATATCGGCATTTAGGCCAAGAAAGTAAGCAGTGTATATACATTTTTTTGGGTAAGCAGAGGAATATATCCTCATATATTCTGATCAAGAAATGTGCCAGAGCAATCAACATACAAAGAAACAACTAAAATATGCATCATGGTAACTTGCTTTACACAATGGCTGTGGTGCTGAAATGCTGCGAGTAGCTACTACTTTTTAATGGCATTGTTTTCCATTGATATTCATAATACACTCACAAGAGCTTTACTTTTTATAGCAGATTATGTTATTGGGTGTCCTACCCATGTTATCTTGGCATTCAGTGTTTCCATAAGCACCAGCCACACAGCTTCCTATTGTAAGTGTTTGCAATCCTTTCTTTGAGAGCATTCCCTGACCTCTGGAGCACTTGACCCATGAGGCAGGCAGGCCAGAAGTGTCAGGGAGTTAATGTATCCAGGAGCAGCCCTCAACCAATGGTAGCAGGAACTAGGGAATAATTCCCTAGGTTCTTTGTCCCTCAGGAAAGACAATTCTGAGGCATGCTCTATGCAGAGTCTCAGACGTCCCCGGTGGGATTAAGCCCCTGGTTCCCAGAAGGGAAACCTTCCCATATGACTCATCCTTTATTGGCTTCCTTCCCTCTTTCCTCACTTCCCAGTGCTCCACTGCTGCTTCCTGGGCTCACCTCCCAGATACACTACTGTCACTCAAATCGTTGCTTTGGGGTTTTATGGGAGGGCTTAAATCCAGCCTAAGTTAGTTGGGATGGAGGTGGCCTAGGAAGCAGATCTTCAACACTAGCTTCTTGAATTGAGTCAATCACCACCCAGCGAGGACACCCTTGCTGGTGGGTAATGTGGTAGAGTTAATCCCTGCAAGCTGTAGCACTCTAATTACTAAAACTCTCATCAGGTGGATTGGGATGAGCTCTAGATGGAAGGAAATTCTATTGATCTTGTGTTTAAAAGACATGCGATTATGGAGTTAGTTAACTTCCACAGAAACTCTGTAGGAAGAAAATTACAGACTTGGGTCAGCCAACACCCAACTCAGGATCTGGTGTTAAAGCTTAAAGACCTCCAAGCAACAATCAAAATGAGCCTCATTTCCTTCAGCTACAGGATAGCTTATGCTGAAAATCAGGCTAAGGTTTGATTTTAGGAGAAGCAGAGTTTTAAAGGAGGCTGAATTCATAGAGCTAGCAAGTATTCACCAATAGGATCCTTATAGGGAAGGAGTCAGACTCTGAAATATAGGGGAGATATTTGGTAGATGCTCTTAAGAGTCCTGAACCCAGAGATACTTCTGAAACTCTGGCCCAGGAAAAGAGGCCTTTACCCTTTCCAGTGGGAGAATAGTTAATTGCCAAATAAAAACTCCACTTCAGTAGGATGTTTTATAAGGTGATACTTTTTGTTCTCAACTTCTGCTCCCATCTCCCCTCATTGCTTCTGGACAAATAACTAGGATCAAGTCTCAGTATAGCCTGAGTGGAAAAGTATGATCTATGTTGCAGGATGAAATGGATTACTAATCAAATGAACTACAGAACTGAGCCAGTAAGTGCCAGTAGGCATCTGGAGAACATTGTGAGGAATTGGTCTTGAGATGCTGGATTAGGGAGGACAGCATGTAAGACCAGATAATAGATAATCTATTCCTATGAGACGGCTCTTTTATGAGTTAATTTTTTAACATTCTGGCAAGTTCACCTGGAGCTGATCCCAATTTGCTGCTGGAATAGCTCTTTGAATCTTGGAAACAATGTTGGCTTAAAATAAATGATGTGAAGATGCCAGAACTACCTTGGCAAAGTATTGGAAGAGAGCTCCAAGGTCTCAGGGAGGCGGGCATGTTATAATGTATTTATTTTGTAATGTCAGAGAAGCTACCAGCTAATTATGTTCCCCAAGAGAGTCCAGAAGACACTCCCTTCACTAAAGCAATAAGGAATGTGCCAAAAAGAGGGATACCAACATCAATGAGAAGCTCAGTAGTGGCTGTTCTCTGAAACCAGGTTTGAGATTATAAACATGTTGTGTTTCGCTGGGAGTGACACCCTCCATGCTTACAGTTTAAGATGCAGTACTACTATTAAATGATGGTCCTATTCTTAGCTCTGACCTGAATAGCTAGCATCAAAAGGTGGAAGTGGGAGTGAATCCTCCCCACTATCGCTTTAAGTAATCCACTTAAGAAGGGGAGCTTCCCCTTTTTACAACTTCAAGTTCTGCAGAGTTAAAAGTCTTGATTCTTCTACCAGGGGACACAGTAAGGGTTGCGTTAAACATACAGCTTCAGTCGCTGCCTGATTATTTTGGTTCCTAATGCCCACAGGCCAGCAGTTAGAGAAGGTAGTTACTATACAGGCAGGAGTAATTCATCCTGATTATCAAGAGGACACAGGGTTGCTGCTAAATAATGGAGCAGGGAGGAGAATGTCTGGAAATCATGGGACTCACTGGGGTGCTTATTGATGCTTCCATGCTTGGTGAGAGCTGAACAGGCAATTGTAGCAACAACATCTTGATGAGAAAGGTAACCAGGGACTCATACTCTCAGGGATGAAAGTCAGAGTTATTGCACCACACAATGAACCCAGACTGAAGCACGTTGGTCAAGGGAATGGAAGTGGTAAAGGAGGAAAATGATGACTATCAATTATGGTCTCAAGAGTAACTACAACAGTGGAGACTGTAGCTTGTCTGACCAACTCTCCTGCTGTAAGTTCTCTCTTTTTTTCTCACTCTCTTTTGGAATTACGACCAGTGACTTCCTTAAAAAAATCAGTGAAGAGACAGAATGAACTTAAGACGTAGAGTGAGTGAATCTGAGTCGTGCAAGGTGTAGAGTATGGTAGACAGAGGAAATGCCCATGTCCTGTCAGCATATGGCCTCCTGTTGCAATCCCCTGCAACTCTGCCTGAAAGCGTTCTCTGGATGCGTGGAGTGTTTTTGTCCTTTATGCTCAACAGGCCAGAGTGCTGCAGAGTTAACACCTCCAGGAGCAGCCTCATCTGAGACTGACATAAATTGGTAGATAAATACTCCAGCTTTCTTACCCCTCGGTGATGAGGATTATTTTGGACTGGTTACTTTTGAAAACTGCAGACAGGAAAGAGGCTCTGAAAAGTGGAATTTACTTGCCCTTTGTTAAGAGACATTTACATTTGTAAGGGAGGTCTCCATCTGTGGGGGTGTCTCCCTCTCTGCACCAGGAAGAGCGGGGGATGACCTTATCTCTAGAAACTCTTAATGGGGAAGGCAAGGACATCCTGACTTAATCCGATCTGATTCTTATCTAAAGTTATAGGACCACCCAATAACCAGACCCCACCTGCACTGATACCATTTTAACAACTTTTTTTTACGTAATCTTTCCTTTGTCTTGTAAGGAGATAACTCACATACCTATGCCTTAAATTTGGCCCTACCCTCAACCCATGTTGGCAGCTCTTACTGCCCATGGGTCCTGTCCCCATGCTACTCCATGCTATTCTCTGAATAAAAGAGCACTACTGCCAGACATTGAGAGTCCAAGAACTGTTTCTTTCGACTCTCCACTCACCGAGCTCACATCATCAGGTCTGAGGCTTCCCCTATGCACTCTCTCCGAGGTCCCCAGTGAGACTGAGGCAAAGTTTCACACAGTGGTAACCTGCTCATTATCACAATCTTTTTGTTTTCCTTCCCTTTCTCACTTCTCTGCTCCTCCACCAGTGCTTCTGAGCACTGATCACCTCGCAAGCAAGTGATCTTCATTTTTGATTGAGCTTCAATGGGCTAGTAGCTCTTAAAACATCAGGGCATCCAGGCAATAGCTTTCATTACCATGGAATCTCGAATCCACTGTTTTTCTTTCTAAATATCCACTGAAATGTGACGTCTAGGATATGCATGGTAAGATCATAAGTAAGTGTCTTCTAACCCTTGTTGACCACAGAAAATTATTATTTATACAGTCTTTAAAATGAATATTCATTGATTCATTGATCCCTTCACTACCTCAACAAATGCCTATTGAACAATTACTATATTCCCAGCACTTGGCTAAGCACTGTTGTGAGCCACAAATAACTACGTCATCGTCTCAGATCTTAAGTTGTTATGGTCAGATGGGAGACTCAGTCATAAACAATTCACATATCAAGAGAGAAGTCAAACATCCAAACCAAGATAGCTCTTCTGAAAACATCATTTGTTTCTAAATGCAGGGACTGCAGCTCCAATTGTATTTAAGGAAACAGAATATAAGTTCCTACCATTCTCTTCCTAGAACACTGGGATCTAGCCACACTAGACTATTTTGTTCTGCTAGCTCTTCCTGCTGTTTGCAATATTCTTTTCCCTTTTTGATCTGGAAATCCTACTTATTCTTCAAAGATCAGTACAATGGCACATCCAGGTAGTCTTGTCGATCTGAATAGGTAATTCAAATCTCTTTTCACACTTACAGAGCTCTTGATTGACTCCATCATCAAACACTCACGGGCTGCACCATAGTGATCTTTCAACTGTGTTTTATAGAACACATACTATGGGACAGTCACTGATATGTAACTTTACCTTTATTATGTCATTTAATCCCCACAAGAACCCTGCATGAAACTACTCTTCTCCTCAATTTATATACAAAGAAGTTGAGGTACAGAGATATTGAGCAACTTGTCAAAGATCACACAGCTACCAACTGGCAAAGCAAGGATTCCAACCCAGGCAGCCTAATTCTAAAGTCCATGTTTTTAACCATTGTGCTAAACTGTCTCTTCTTAGATTTCTGGAGGGGGCAATATTCTGAATGCAGAGGACAGTACTCAGCCCAGGAAGTGATAATCGAGTTTACCATATACCATTCACAGCTAAGCACTTCTCTTAACTACTATAAGAGGTGATATTGTCACAAGACAATACATGTAAAACACTTAGCATAGTGCCTAAAACATAGCAAGTAATTGATAAATGTAGTTATTTTGATACTATTCAGTCGGCTTAGTTATTTACTAAAGTACGGTAGTGCACACAAAGCTACCAGATACAAATGGCAGATATTTTTGCAGGTGTCAAAAATGCGACCGGAGCAAGTCTATAGAGACAGAAAATAGGTTAGTGGTGGCCAAGGCTTGAGGTACTGGGGGCGACTGATAAAGGGTATGGGTTTTCTTTTGGGGATGATGGAAATATTCTAAAATTGATTGTGCTGATGCTTGCACAACACTGTGAATGTACGAAAATCCATTGAGTGGTATACTTGAAATGGGTGAAATATATGGTATGCAAATAAATAATAATAAAGCTGTGACAAGAAAAAACTGAGGCCACAGGAGAAAGCAGTATGAGGTTATTGGTTCCCTCAATGCCTTATTTAGCCCCACCATGGAATACAGTCAGGTGTCATTCCACAGGAAGGAATCTTAGGAGGTGCCTTTGTACCACTACTGTCATCTGCTTAGTTCATCATCACTTCTAAATTCATGACTTGCCTCAGATGTTGGAACTAGCATTATACATAGGTTTAAATTCAGCTGTGTCTGAGCTGTTTCTGTTTGAAAATATCTTTGGCTTTCTGGGCTCCCCAAGTACCAGAAAACTCCCCAATATTGGAAAAGAGTGAAAAATCCCAGTAAAAAGGTCAGAAGTGCTGAGGGACTAAGCCAAAGGAACTCTCAAAGATGAGGGCAAAATGCCTCTGGGGAGTGTGTACACGCTAATTCATTGCATTGTTGAGTCTGAAATTTTCCATTTCCACACACCAACTTATTTTGTTCAATTTGATTGATTTTCAGAATATTAATCTCCAGGCACAGGCCTTAGTACATCCTAAGCACAGTGTACTCACTGAGACTGTAATGGGAAACATAAGTCTCTGGAATTCAAAATTCCAGCTGGCTCAGATTGTGCTTTCATTAGAACAAAATTCTCTTGCAAAAGAGCTTAAAGAAAACTTATGAAAGTGTTTTTTTCCAAATGTGAAATATCAGAGTTGCTATTACTTGTAATACAATACAATGTTTTATGTTTTGTCTTGAACTGAACTTTTAAGAAGTTACCTTATGCCAGATGTGTAGTATCAATCAATTTGTGTTCATTGAACTCCTTTACCAAACAGCTATCAAGCGGCTGCTCTGAGCAAGTCTCTGTGTTTGGTGCTTTTAAGTAGATCACATGTCAAGATCTCTACTAACATGCATACTACTTAATATATGCTAGTTTCTTTCCTTTCTCTGTGATAGTTGTTGTCATGGAAACATGAGGAATAAAAGTCATGGGTCTTTGCTCTTGAAGTTTGTTATTTCCTTGGGGAGAGGGGTGTGTGTTAACAAGACAGGCAAAAGATACAGTTATGGATCCAGAAAAGAAGGTTGTTTCTGTTTCTACCACATCACATTCTCCATTTTTATTTTACTACGATGATAAATTTTAATAGTTATCATTTATTGCTCAGGTCCTACGTCATATCTTTTCCAAGCATAATGCCATTTCATTATCGCTACCATACTATTGGAGGGATGACTTCACATTTTATGGATAAGAAAACAAGATAATAGAAAACAATGTCCACAGGATCATGTGATTCTGGCAGGATTTCCAGTCAGTGTATCTGCCCTTTTGGCCACGGTCGGCTAATCAGAGTATCTAGTTCTTGCCAGCTGAAGTGACAGATCTAGGCGTCTGCTTGTGATCCAACTGAACCATTCAGAGTCCTCTCCTGTGCCTTCCCCTCCCCAAAGTTTTCAGAAAGGACCATGGGAAATGGCCATCATTTTCTCTCTTGACATGGGACAGTTAGGTGAGCATATCCCAGTACGTAGAGAGATGAAGAGTCAAGCAGTGAGCGAAGAAGGGCAGGGAGAAACGAAAACGCCAGCTGGGTCCCTTGGTCCAGCAGTGTATGAATTCTGATCTAACCTTTAACTTCCCAGTTACATGAGGAAGTAAATTCCTCTCTGGTTTCTTTGTTCATCTGTTCGGGGCAGATTGAGTTGATTTTCTGGTATTTATAACTCAAACGCTCCTGGTGAATCTGACAGCACAACCATTAAAAGTGGAGTTAAACTTGGATGCAGTGTGTCTGTGTACATGGTCCTCAAGGTCCGTGCTCCCAACCATAATATATACTTACAATAACAGCTCCCATTTAAATGGAAGATGTTTATAGACATTGGAGGCTTTACTTCAAGTATTCTTCTATCAGGGAAATATGTAAAGACGTGAATGATGGAAGAACAGGTGCTTTATGCAAAATTATAACTAAGCAGTCAGTATCCCAAAAGGTAAACAGTGAAAAGTGGCTTATAGAATAAAAACAAAGCGCACAAATGCTTTTGTGGAGTAGATGATGGTGTGAAATTACTGTTAAGGAAATTCTAATAAACATATCATACCATATGTTGTATTTAAATCAGTATTTAAAAATTAATATAAGAAATGCTTTAACCAGATATTGTTTGCATACAAGAATAGGAGATAGTTATTCTTAAAAGTCCATAAAGTGAAATCTGGGAATCTCTACTTTAGAGAGAGATAAGGATATTGAGAAGGATCAGAGAAGAATGGAAAATAAAAATTTTGTGAAAATGCCAAATAATGTGGGGTCACAGAGTCTCCCAAAAGAAGCACAAGAAGGAATCTGATAAATGCCTTAAATACTGGTTAATTTTAGGAAAAAGTCATATTCAACTGTTCTTGTTGGCAAAGGAAACAAACTGAGAGAGTGAAGGTTAAGCTACGTTCAGAAATGCTTTGTTTAGATGTAAGTCCATGAAGAACTACAGTGAGTGCATGGCGGGGTACAGTCATTTGAATATGACAAGTAAACGGAATAGTACTCAATCATAGCTCCTGAAAAATCATCATAGTGAACTATTATTTAACATACAATTTATTTGGTATCTATTTTGCACCAACTACATACATATGCTCCTTATTCTTCATAGAAACACCCAAGATAATCATTGTTATCCCAACTTTAGAGATGAGGAATTAACCCAATTTTAGAGATCAGAGATATTTAGAGACTTTCGGAGGTCACATACCTGGCAAGTGACAGAGCCAGTACTCAACTCAAGACTGGCTGATTTAGAAGACCTTGTTTTCAATACACATCCATGTGACCCTATTTTCATATGACTGTAAGTTTAGATGGCACCAATTTTTAAGATGATATGTTTATTTTGTACATGTCTCAGTTAAGTTTGAGTAAAGAGACAGAGATTATACAGTAAGTTGAACAGTGAGCACTTCACAGGAGGAATTATTAACTAGTAAAAGGAGATTAATTACAGAGTTAAAAGGATATAGGAATAGCAGGTGTAGGGAAAAGCCACCACTTCTGTGGCTGAGGGAGAACATCCAAAGAAGGGAAACATGTGGCAGAGCCTCTCAACTTCCCAACTCTCGCCTGAGGCTGAAATTCAGACCTCATTGGAGAAGGTACTGCTGAGGCCCATTGGATGCTGGAGAAGTTCACCTAGGTGCCTCAGGCGTCCGCTGATGAAGAGGAAACCACTCGCTGGGAAGTTGCTTGCTGGAGTGCTACTGAAAGTCACAGGCAGAGGTGCACCACTACGTCTCCATAGCTGCCCAGGCCTCTGGCAAGAAACCTGTCTGCTGGTGAGGAAGGTGACCTTTGGCAGCACTGGTTCCAGGGAGAGAATCCCCTTCCTCCTACAGTATTTCTCTAGCACCCTTCACTGAAAGCCTTACATTGTGCCTGCTGGCAAAGGAGAAATGTTTACAGGATCCAGCTCAAGAATCAAAAAGCAAGGAAAAGAAGGTGGATTTGGAGCACAGAGGCAATAAATTGATAACTGGCACAACGTATTCATTAGGATAAGTCATGATAACTGTGAAACAAAGAACTACAAAATGTTAATAAAACATAATAAAGGTTCACTTCTCATTTAAACCATGAGCTGGTGCTAGTCAGGTGCTACTCTTCTGCAAGCAGAGATTCAACCATTTCAACTTCTTCCCTTGTGTGGCTCCACCACTTTGGAGTCCTTTGTTTCTGGATGTGCGAATGGGAGCAAGAGAACATAAAGCACTAAACAACAAGACCAATACATACTTCGACATTCAGTAAATATTAGATTCCCTGAATCAGTAATTATTAAAGATAGAAGAGGGAATGGGATGTGTATTCATGTATCAAGGAGGGGGTGACACTAGGGAAAATATTCAATCTTACAGTTTTAAATTTGGAAAACTAAAATATTTAATATTTTTTGCAATAGGAATCTCAGAAGACGTAAAACTCTTCCATGGATGGGATATTAGAAGTTAGATTCACAGGATGGATTTGCAATGGGAAGGGCATGGCGGTTGAGAGCCAGACATAGAAAGTAAAAAGGGTACCAGATAGAATTACATATCAGAATCTTCTGTGTGTTTGTGGAAGTAAAAGAGGTAAGGAAAGGAAGGAGAGTGATAATTTAATATTTACTACATGGGACATGGGTTAAGGAAGGTTGAGAAACATTGCTGTAAATGCTTGTTGGGTATCTACCATAGGTGTGCGCTGGCCTGTGTCACCACGCCAATTTGACTGAACTGACACCCTTGAGAGGAAGTTTGAGAGCATGGAGTTTAGGTTCTGAAATGACACTCCCTACATTCAAATTCCAGCTTAATCCTTAATGCTCATGTGCCATTGAGCAATCTACTTAACTTCTGTGGAGCAGTGACTGCTGGTTGCCGCCTGCTGTGGTCTGAATGTTTGTGTCCCTCCAAAGTTCCTATGCTAAAATCCTAAGCCTCAGGGTAATGGTATTAGGAGTTGGGGACTTTGGGAGGTGATTAGGTCTCTGAATGGGATAAATGTCCTTATGTTAGAGGCCAGAGAGAGCTCCTTTGCCCCTTCTACAATGTGAGGTTACAGTGAGAAGACGGCCATCAATGAAGAAACAGGCTCTCACCAGACGTCAAATCTGACAGTACCAAGATCTTGGGCTTCCCAACCTCCAGAACTGTCAGAAATAAATGTTTGTTGTTTATAAGCCACTAGTCTATAACATTTTTGTTATAGCAGCCCAAATGGACTAAGACACCACCTAATAACTTTCTCACCTTCTTACATGAGAATATAACTTTTAGCTGGGCATTTGGACACTCAGATAAATACTACATTTCCCAGCCTCCTTTGCAGGTGGGTATGGCCATTTGATAAAAATGTGGCCAATATGAAATCAACAGAAATTTTGTATGTAACTTCTGAGTTTTGTTCTTGGAAGAAAAAAATGTATTCTCCCTTCCCCCCTGGAATGTTGACACGAAGTGGCGAGCAGAAGCAGTCATCTTGAACTACAAACTGGAAGCCTCATATTGAGAATGAAAGGGTAAAAAGGTAGAAGTATTCTGGATCCCAGATAATGTTGAGTTGCCCTCCCAATTTTGGACCAGCTGAATATTTTTAGGATAGAGGAAAAGAAATCTATCCTGTTGAGCTAAGGTATCTGAGGTATCTGACATAGCCTAACATGTATCCTTGGTTAAACATTCTAATCCTGTTTTTTTAATCTGTAAAACTGCAGTGACGATTACGTACCGAACTTCACTGTTCTTCCTTGTAAAGATTCAACAACAAGAGCAATAGTAGGAATATCGGATGTTTCTATAGCATAACTCTGTGCTGCCGAGCACGGTTCTGAGTACTCTATTGGTAGAAAAACATGTCGGCACATAGTAAGCACAGATGTTTGCTATTATTATTTTCCTACTGTCTTCATGATCCCCAAGATCAGCATTCCAATTCATATTTCATTCTATCTTCTCTGAATCTCATGGGAATTATAATTAATATTCAGAGGGCCCAATTATCTCTACATAAGCAGTAATATAAATACATAAATAATATAATTATAAATATGACTATACATCATAATTTGAATAAATATAATTATGTACATTATTAAATTTCTCTGTTGGTCACATGATATCCAGCTGTTGAAAATGTTATTAGCAATCCTGTGTCTATGGGAATCAAAATATTTGTTGTAGTATGAAAGAGCAACAATGTCTTTATAATATATTTCCTCTTATAATAAACATCAAACATGTATATTACAGAAAATAAATAAAACTAATATAAAGGTCATGCATGATTCCATTATCCAAAGTAATCAACCTTTTTCTTTGCTTAAAAGAAATTGTTTTCAACATGCTGTTTTGGGACCTAATCTTTTTCTCCTAACAATTTATAATGAACACCTTTCTAACTCATTAAATATTTTTATATAGCACAAATTTCAGGGTGAATAGAAATTCTATTGTATTGCTATATAATGTGTTTTTTTAACCAAACCACTAATGCTGGACATTTAAGTTCTTGTTGATAATTTGCCTTTAAATAATGCTGCAGAGATAAATTTTTATGCACATCCATGATTAATTCCTTAGAATAAATTCCTGGCAATGAAATTGCTGAATCAAAGGTTATGTAAAATTTTAAAGCAATCTGAAAATTACTTTCAGAAAGCTTGACTCCCTTTATTGATGTTTGAAAATGTGCAAAAAGCACAATTAATGACCATTTCTCCTGCATATACTCATAAACATTGCAGATCCCCTGCAGAAGGTCTTCCAACGTGTGTGTTGCAGAGGTTGGGGGTGGTGGTGGTAAATATATGAGGAGAAGAGACAGCTTTGCAGGCACCGAAAACATGAGGTCAGATCACAGCAATGTCACTTTCAATTGGAGATCAGATTGAATTCAGATTTGAGTCTCTGCTCTCCTTCCCTTCTGCAATACACTGAAGAAAGATCACTTTGCTCTTGAATTGTTGGGGAGAAGTGCTATGGCAGTAAATAAAAAAGAAATCTAAGAAAAAACAGGGTTTCCTGAGAACTAATTTGTCTATTTGAAAGATGAAATCTGCAGGCTTTTGCAAAACCTACTCGCCCATAATATTCCTAAAATTAATGTCAAGTCTTTGTGTTTTATGGTGTTTTAGTACATCTATTCTACCAAAAGTGTTATTACAATTTGAACTACTAATAGAATTATCTTAATTTGTTTTAAATCCATGGCAATAAAATGCACTTCCCCAAATACTATTGACATTGTTTACACCTAACTTTGTATAAACCGGAATTGTAATAACAGAATAAATATAAACATGACATTTTTCCCCTCAGAACTGTTCAGTCTTCTATTTTACTTGTAAAAGGAACCAAGTTCTTTGATATATTGGGTTGGTGGAATGTAAAATATGAAATAATCATGGACTATTGGATTATGGATTATAATTTCAATATATCATTTTAAAGTACTTTCTTATACTATTTCCTTGTTGTTTTCAGGTTATACACCATTTCACCACCCCATTTCATTTCTTTTTTTCCATTAGAAGAATGCTAGGCTTACATGGAAGGAGCATTCCATAAATGCTCTCCAATTTACCTTGGCTGATCTTGAATCAGAGTTTATGAGATCTGTCAGTACTATACTATCTTCCTTCTTGGGTATTTGGATTAGAAGCTGAGGTGAGTTTTTTTTTACTTTTTAGTTTGTACTTTTGTGTGTGTTTTATTTATTGTTAAGGAAAGCCACCAGAAGTTGCCCATGATTAGACACTTTCTGATAAAACTGTCAGAAGGAAATTCCCAACCATGAACTTGCTGGATGGATTAAATGAATAATCTATTTGAAGCATTTATAAGAATCTCTAAATCTTGAACCAATGAAATGTTAAATATGATTATTCTGATATGAATTAAACTTCAAATTATCACAAGGCAAAAGTCGTATGTGGACCCTACGTGTCAAGGATTTATTCTGTAGCAACCATATATTTAGATTTAGAGAGTTTGGATCCAAAACTCTTGTCCTCAGAGAATGTCAAGCACCACAAGTGTTGGAAGAGGACCATCTGGTGTGTCTTAACATGTGTTCTCATTCATTATGCAACTTTGAAAGGGAGCTTTGTTTGTGAGAGGTGCATGTGTGTCTGTATGTGTGTGTGTCTGTGCACACACACATCCCTGTATTATGTTTTAATTCAGTTATGCTTACACTTTGGATTAGTTTACTCTCCTTAGCAGATTCTAACTGATGGCAACGGAATGTTACCGTGACTTAAACAGAATTTCCACTTGTGTCCATTTGAAGATCTCTTTCTCCCTCCTTCCTTTTGATTTTTAGAATGTCATACAAAGAAAACTTGAGAGACTCAAGAGGAGATAATGAATTCTGTGAAAATTAAGCAAGAAAATAATATGACAAGAAAGGGGACTTTCTTGAGCTCTACAACCTCAAAGTCACTGAATATTTAATAACAAACTAGGCTTAATTTTAATCTCAGAGTTTATTTCTCATCATTTTATTGCATTTTCCTATACATTATACACAATTAGTCTGCATATGAGAAAATTGCATAGACAGATTTCCTATTCTATTGAGATTGTGTTTGTTTTTTTTTTAGATCAGCGAAAATTCTATTTGGTTTTTAATAATTATTAAAACCAATAGAAATTATTAAAGAGCTTTATTTGAAACGAAACATACACATAGGGAAGTAGTTTCATTTCCATTGGTCCACTCTATGCTCAATTAAAAATTTTTTAAAATTTAGGATAGAATTAGCTTGTATAAAAAGAATTTGTTTTCTTACAAAAAAAAGTTTTAGTATCATCTTTGATAAGAAGAAACAAAATGAAGGTGGGGTATTTTTAATCAATGTAGGGTTCTGTTCTCTTCTCTAGGAATGTGATAGAGATGCCAGGAGTAAGTACAATATATAGGATGCCCTTAGCCATTAACTGATAAGTCAGAATTCCAATAAGAACAATAAACTAAGGTCAAATGTTAAGTACATCTACAGCCCTGGTCTTCGGTTCGATTCTCTTATTTAGTCCCAGAGGTGCTTTTGTAAGACATGCAACTTTTCTAAGTTCATGCAACTAGCTAAGATATAGAACAATAGCTAACAGCTACATATCCCCTATTCCACTAATAATGTCTCTTGCCACCAAGAGTTTATTGGGTACTGGGCATTCTACTTGCATTAATTTATTCAACTAACATAGCAAACTTGAAATGTAGACAAGTTTGCTTTTGACAAATAAGGAAACAAAGTCTTAGAGAGGTTAAGCAACTTGCACAACATCACACAAACTAAAGATGGGTTCAAATCCACTTCTGACCTTTGGCATAGGGTCTTTCTGGTACACTGAACTATCTCCTTCATGACAGGTTTTCTATTCCATCCTGCTCTCTAGTGTTGAACTATCTTTAATTGTGCTCTTGTCCTGTTTGCTGTGTGTCAAATTACTAACAAGAAGCCAGGCAGGCACCGTCAAATAAGACTGTATATATAATGTATTATATATATATATATAACTAACATGCACACACATATATTATACAGTAATATATATATTATATATAATATCTATATTTTTAGCTGTATCTCTAACATAGCTGGTCTGTACTGGCTTAGAAGGGGCTCTAGGGCAAATTCCAAAAGTGCTTAGCCAAATTTCAGAATAACAGTATCCCAAATGTCCCAATATATCCCAAATATCTAAATCTCAACAACTTAAAATTAACAGTCCTAAGTATTATCATTTAGAAGGCTTAATAGACTCTAAAATATTAAAAATATTTTTGCTTTTTTTCCCCAGTTTTATTGAGAAATGATTGACATACATCACTGTATAAGTTTAAGGTGTAAATCAAAATGGTTTGATTTACATATATTGTGAAATGATTACCACGATAGGTTTAGTTAACATCCATCATCTCATATAGATATAATAAAAAGAAAAGAAAAAAAATAATTTCTCTTTGTGATGAGAATTCTGAGGATGTATTCTCCTAACATCTTTCCTATATATGATACAGTAGTGTTGACGATAGCCATGTTGTATGTTACATCACTAGTATTTATTTATCTTATAAGTGGAAGTTTGTACTTTTTGACCATCTTCCCCCAATCCCCTCCCCTCCCTTTGGTAACCACAAATCTAATCTCTTTTCCTATGAGTTTGCTGTTTTCTTTGTTTGTTTAGATTCCACATAAAAGTGAAATCATACAGTATTTGTCTTTACCTGTCTGACTTATTTCACTTAGCATAACGCCTTCAATGTGCACACTTGTTGTTGCAAATAATAGGATTTCCTTGTTTATTAATGGCTGAATTATATTCTGTTGTGTATATATATATACCACAACTTCTTTACCCATTTGTCCACTACGGACATTTAGATTGTTTCCATGTCTTGGCTATTATATAATGCTACTATGAACATGGGGGTGTAGATATCTTTTCAAGTTAGTGCTTTCATTTCCTTTCGATATATTCAGAAAGTGGAATTGCTGGATCATATGACAGCTACTTATTTAATGGGTAAGAAAATTGAAGCTCTGAGGTTTAAATGTACTTAAGACTTCAGTTATTCAGAAACACAATCAGAACTTCTCCTCCTCCTTCACAAGCCCCATCTTGTCCTTTTCTACTTTTCCAGGACTTCTACTTGTGTAGGAGTTTCTTTAAATTTGGAGGTGGTCCCGGTTGGATATGAAAATGTAGAGTCAACAGAAAGAATTAAAAGATGAAGCAACTCACATCCTTTTTGCAGCAGCTAATGGCTTTGATCCGGGTATGTTTATCACATCCCCATCACATCCCCGTGAGTCACAAAGCTGACGCCACCACATGACACACAGTACTGTGAGGGGATCAAAGCAGTCTTGAGGCATCCTGGCTGTGCTCTAGAGAGGGTTCCACTCTTTATTCTTGGCTACTCTTTTCTCTGTATTCCTGCAGGACTAGGCACATATATTATTCACAATCAAAGATTGTTTTGCTTTCCAAATGCTTACTCAGCATTTTCTTCCCCATGGTTATCAGCTCTTTGTAGCACAGATGGAGGGCTGTGTGTCTTCTGCACTTAACTCACAACCAGGTAGGTGCTAAATGCATGCCGGTTGTCTGATTGAGTTTGCCCAAGCTGTGTATCTGGGATTGGACCTGAAATACTCTGTTCTCTATAGAGCGACAGGCACTTCTGGGGGTATGGAGGGATAGCCTGGAAAGCCGTGGGGAATGGGACTAGAAAGGAAAGTCTTCTTTAGATGTGCAACCATGTCTATTTTAATTTAGACAGTCCAGTATTTGATGTTGAAAATTTTTAAAATATGGGGATCCAGATCGCTTTTTCTTTCTTGTATCTTATTCTCTACTTAAGAATTTTTTTTCTGTTTAAAAATTTTCAAGGTACAAATCTGTTCTTTATTTTAAAAATAACAGATAGACAAAAAGAATAGATCCTTCTCCCCAAAAACACCCTCACCATAATCACACTAATGAATGATACACTCTGTTGACATTTTGGTATATATATTTCTATACTATTTCCTATGTATACATTTTTTTCTTTTCTTTTTAAAAATTTAAAAAATATGATCTCAAATTATATATTCACTATTACTCCAAATAACAGGAAAATCCTTTCTATGCACAGAATCTTTTTCTAAAATCACAATTTTTAAAACTGCTCCTTCCTTTACATCATAATTTCTGTCGTAATAGAATCCTTTCTTCAGATGCAGTTTATTTATTCAACAAGTTGTCAGCATTGTTGAGTTGCTGTGGATAAGGTAGTGAGTACAGCAAATCCCTGCTCTCCTGGAGGTTGCATTCTAACTGTCTACAGTGAGCAATACACAAAGATGTGATATGTTAGGTGTTATTGAGTTTCATGGAGAAAAATAAAGACACATAAGAGGGAGAGAGTATGTTTTTTGGGGTACTGTTTATATATATTTGTCAAAGATGTCTTCTATGGTGGGGCAACAATTAAGCAGAGATCTGAAAAAAAATGAGAAACTAAGCCATGAAGACGTTTGAGAGAAGAAAATGCCAGACTGAAAGAATAGGAAATGCAAAGTCTCTGAGTTGGGAACATAGTGGAGTGTGCAAGGAACCTCACAGAGGCCAATGTGAATTGAAGACACTGAGCAAGGGAGAATACTAGTGAATGGGGTAAGAAAGGAATGGAGACGGGAGAAGATGATGTAGTACTCTTTACTTTGACTTTTAATTGGAACAAAACAGGGAACAATTAGAGGGTATTAAAAAGAAGAGTGGCATAATCTAATTGACATTTTAAGGAAGCCCCTCTGGGTGCTGTATGGAGAAGAGTTTACAGGGGCCAGAGGTAGAAGAAGAGACACCCGATGGGAGTTAAGTGTGATAATCCGAGGGAGTGATGATGCTGGCTTGAATCAGGGTGGTAGTGGATGAAGCTTTGAGGATAAGGGAAAGGTGTGAAATAATCTTCTAAGAAAGAAATAAGATGAATTGACTAAAGAAATATATAATTGCCCGCAGCACAAAAAACTCACTTGAATTGTGAACTTAAAATGATATCAGTAAGTATGGTTGTGCTTTTTTGCCCCAGTCACATTCTGCTATGCAGTTTCTGGTTCAAGCAGGAAAAGATTTAGATTCAACCTGAGTTGGCAATTGGATAAGAAAGGACATTAGAGAGAAAGAGGGGCAATGGACATGAGAGTCCATGTAGAGAGTTAATGTAGTAATTGACAATGGCATTTAAGTGATTAAGGGGGAAAGTGAAGCCAGGATGAATTTAAGGATAGTAAGAAGGTGGTAAGATCAATCTATTGTAGGTACAGATGGGTAGAAGGATTGTTTATGGAAAGTGAGACTCATCATTGGTAATGGCAGGGCTAGGGAAAACTTCAGAAGTGAGTGGCTGAGGTAGGTGGAGGAACAAGGCCATTAAAGAAGATGAGGTCCATGATATCAGAAATTTATCCATGTACATGTTGAAAAAGACTATAATACAGGTGGAATTGGGTGGTGAGCCATATAACAAAATCTTTAAATAAAGAGGAGGAGAGTACTTCTGGAAGTTTTGTCTCTATCCAGGAATGAAGGAGAATGGTGATATATTGGACAAAGTACTAAACCTGGCTTCATTTATTCATTCACTCACTCAGTCTTTATTGAGTCCTCCACTGTGTCAGGGAGTAGAGAGGTCAACATGTATAAATAACAACACTGCTTCCCCAGGGCATCTGGCTAGTGGGAGAGACAGCAAACAGATCGTTAGAACCATGTGCTATGTGATCCACTAGCCATGGAAGCAATAATATAGGGGTGGCTGACTGTGTTAGGGAGTTGGAGAAACCATCTCAGATAAGGTAGCAAGGAGCCCTTTGAAGGATCAGTATATCTTTCAGGATAAAGAGGGTAGGACAGCGTGGCATGAAAATGAAGTGAAAGGGGAGGGGAGAGTTAGTTGGCAGATGTGGCACGGTGCTTCCTGTGTAAGGAGTATAGAAGCTCTCCAGCTGGGACAGAAACATGGGTTGGAACCATGCTAAGAAAGTCTTGTATTCTAAGAAGTTTGAGTCAATATTTATTTTAGCAAGTGGAGTGAACATCTGGTCTGGATTTTAGAAAGCTTCTTCTGGATGTAGTATGAAAGATGGATTGTACTATGAAAGATGGATGTAGTACGAAAGGTGGAACAACAAGCATCCTATTACAATAAGATGCTATTGTAGTAATCCAAGTAAAAATTGGTTAAAGGCCTCAATCAATACGAGGAATGGCCATGAAAGTATAAAGTTGCAGTATATTTTTCTAAAAAGTGTATAATTAAATGTTTCAGTGTATTCTCAAAGTTATCTAATGGCGACTACAATCAGTTTAAGAACATTGTCATTACCCCTGCAAGAAACCCCGTAACCATTGGTAGTCACTCCCAGTTGCCACCCCCCCCCCCCCCCCCCCCCCCCCCCCCCCCCGCCCCGGCAATCACTAACCTACTTTCTATCTCCATGAATTTGCCTACTCTGGACTTTTTATATAAATCGAAGTATTCAGTATGTGGTCTTTTGTGACTGGCATCTCTCACTTAGCACTCATGTACAAGTTTTTTTTTGTGGACATATGTTTTCAACTCTCTTGCGTATACATTTATTATACACTAGGCAGTGTTCCAAGAACTTTATATGCATAATCTCTTTTAATCCTCTCATCAATACCAAGATGTAGGCCAATGATTCCCATTTTACAAATGAGGTTGTTGAGACACAGGGAGGTCACACAGCTAGTGAGAAAGAAAGCAGAGACTTGAGACTGAATTTTCTCTCAGCAGCTAGACTAAACTCCTTCATGTGCAAACCACTTTCACAGGGAACTGCCTGTTGTGTGATTCCCAATTACTCTCCAAATGACAGAGCCAACTTCCTAGGACTCATTCAGATGTTGTAATATAAAATCAACTCTTGATTCAGAAGAAAGGGAAAGGGTTCTTCCAGAAATGATAGTCCTCAGGGCCTTTGCATTTATTCGCAAAATTAACTAGAAACTCCATTAAGAAATTCAACACGCAGGCCTCTAATGAAGAGTCGTTGATCACATTTTCCTGGAATCCATTCATTAAAGATAGGCAGTTCCAGGAAGAAGGACTCTGCACATTGATTGCCTGATGGATGGTCCTAGTTCACAGGGTCCTGAGTTCCCATAACAAAATACTATGTGTGAATTCTCTGGTTTCCCTGAACCCCTTGTGGTGTGGGAGCAGTAGAGCAGAAACAGGTATGAAACAGTCCAGGCAGAGGGGCTGTAGACAGTCTCTCAGAACCGAGAGGGGCCAAATGTTTTATTACTGTGGCCAAGAGTGGTGTGTTGTGCTCAGACTCACCATCAGATATGGGAACAAAGACAGATTTTGGATTACCTCATGGATAGATGCCTATGCCAGGGTCCTAGACAACCCTCTGCCCCTATATACACACACAGCCCAAAAACACACATGTGCACTATGGTGGCATTAGATAAACTCCAAGGGGAAGGTGGGTGACACATGCTGATTTTACTGAAAAGACTGAATGACTGAGAGATTAGGATTCTATCAGCAGATGGAATAGGAATTTGCTGAAGAAAGTATGTTCAATATAGGAAAATGAAAGTTACTTTTGAATTTGTATGCTGTGAAAATTATACTGCTAGACTACTAAGTGAGATAGACTCAAGCACAGGGTATTCTTAGGGTCTAAGAAAGGCTTCTCTGATGGGCAGCTTAAGCAAGGTTAGAAAAGAGGAGTTAATCCCCTGAGTAAGAAGAGACATTCCAGAGAAAGACACAGGCATTTAGTCCTATAAAATCTATGAAATAAGTATAGCTCCATTACTGGAGTGTCAGATAAATTAAGCAGTTTGCCCAAGGTTTCAGAGCTAGTGAGTGCTCGAACCAACAATCAATTCTGGGTATACGTACATGGAAAGATTTTGCCTTTTTACTACTCCCTGCTTCTTCTCTAGCCGTGAAAGCCAGTCAGTAAATCTCACTGAGCTTCAGTTATGGAAAAGAAGATACTAAATAAGTCTTATTTTATAAGATTGTTGTTAGATATTCCTTGTGTATAAAGCTTTTGTAGGCGACGCTCCCTTTCCAAACTCTACCCATGAAAATCTCTCCAATGAATACATAACTACGTCCAGGTCTGAGAGCACTGCTTGTTGATATCCGCGTCCTCTCCTCCCCTGACATTTGAGCACTGTCCTGATTACTGGCCCGACAGATGGCCTCTCTTAAGTTTTAACACAAGATCTCTATTAATCAGCATAATATAGCTGATTCTTTCCCACAAACCAACCCTTGAGAAAATCCAATCTGTTAATTGTACCAGCCCCATGATCTCCTTGAACAACATATTTCATTAGTGCTGCTGTCACCAAGATCAATTTATTTTCTCTAGAAATCAGCTCTACCATTGAAAATGATTTAGTCTCGTCCCCTTGTGAAATCCACATACTTAGTTAAGGCTCATTTTGATGGTGGATGTAGAACATGTGGGATGTCTATTCCATGTTCACTGAAATGGTCCAAATGGAATCACTTGTGAAGTATTTTTCTATAGGAAATGAGAATAAATTATTTGGAGTGCCTTTGAAAAATAACAGCAATTTTTTTAAAGCATTTATTTCTCTTTTGAAGATTGGCCCTGAGCTAGCATCTGTTGCCAATCTTCGTCTTTTTTTTTCTCCCAAAAATCCCCAAGTGCATACCTGTATATCCCAGTTCTTCTAGCTCCTCTATGTGGGACGCTGTCTCAGTGTGGCTTGATGAGCCGTGCTAGGTCCAAGCCCAGGATCTGAACCGGTGAACCCTGGGTTGCCGAAGCAGAGCACACGACCCTAACCACTTGGCCATGGGGCCGGCCCAAGAACAATTTTTACGCAAAGTCTATCTTCCTTAAAATCCTTCCAAATCCAAAATGGATTTCTATTCTATTATATCCTACTAATAACATGATTTTTTTCTATTATTGGTTATTTCTCCAGATATATTGAGTCAAAAGAGAAATGAGTCTTGGGGACAGTATACCTCTTCCCTCTAAGCATACGGCATGGACTGAAGACCAAAGTCAGAAATAATGAAGTCAAGATGAATACCAAAGGAAAGGCATTGGTAACAATTAGGATCAAGTTATCAGGCGCAGTATAACAGAGAGAAGACGATGAAATGAGTGGGAGTGAGTGAAACGAGGATGAGCATAAACTACCTAAATGGGGATGGCATATTACCAGAACAGAAAGAAATAGCTGTGGTCCTTAAACCTGAACACTAGTATACCCTGGATTTAAACATCAAATCTACATTTTCGAACTAATCTTTGTTCAATTGGTCCACAGTGGGAGAATCAAAGACAAAACATAGGGGAAGATGGGAAGATGGGTATTGCTAGACATGCCAGGGAAGTTGAGTCCATATGATTATTTCACACTTTAAGAAAAATGTAGTGTGTAATGGAGAGAAGCCTGAGCATTGAGTACCTGCAATGCCCGGAGCCTGCAGTACAAAGCAGTTTTTTAGCGATAGATGGAACTGACATTCACAATTCACTCCTCTGGTTATTGCAGATTGGATCAGAGGTGAGCATCTCTCCCAAAGGCTGTCAGTCAGGTTAGGCTGGCCAAAAGTCTATGAGGTGGCATCGTGAGAAAACTCTGGCCATAGGGACACATGGGGACCCACCAAAATGCATGCTGTCTCAATAAACCAGTCATTTTCTCTGAAGAAGTCTAAATTTGAGAAATATAGGGAGAAGGTTGGTTAATTGGTGGTGGTGGGAACTAAGGAAGCAAAACTGTGTGGTCAATCATGTGACAACAAAGCCCTAGAGTACAGATCAACATGAGCTCTGTATCTTCTATGGTCTTCTAGGTCTAGAATTCTTCCAATCTTCATGGGCGCTGGCTGTGTGAAAGTCCTCTCTTCTTTTGTGGGCTCTTATGTATCTTTAAAATGAACTTCCATGACTTTAAACATCTTTTGTCAAACTTTATTCATTTGTATACTT
The DNA here is from genome assembly GCF_021613505.1 of Equus quagga. Taxonomy (NCBI): domain Eukaryota; kingdom Metazoa; phylum Chordata; class Mammalia; order Perissodactyla; family Equidae; genus Equus; species Equus quagga. The sequence goes on along the minus strand of NC_060280.1, from coordinate 40,536,385 downwards.
CCTCCGAAGTATACACTTCTGAATAGAGTCTTTCAGATGTTAACCAGTCACCATGAAGTGTGTCTTCCTGGCTAGGATAGTTCTTGTATTAATTTATCATGCCTAGGGTGAAGATTAGGATTAATTAGCATCCATATATATAACATACTCTCTATGATAAAGTAGTTGAAACAAGTGAAACAATGTAATAAATGGCAAAGCCTGGTCTCTTCCCTGAGAAGCTCTTGCTCTGGGCCTGGGTGGCACCTGAGATCTTCATCCAGAGTTCACCACTTGGGCAGATGACCTCAGAAAAGAGGCATGAGAATTAAGATTTGATTCCAGATGTGTTCTGCTCAACAAGGCATATAAAGCCTGTCAGAAGCAAGACAGAATTGACAAATGTCCTTTCTCTCTCCTCTCCATGCCTTTCACCCCCTAATTCTTAGTTGTATTATGAGACTTCTCCTTATGGGACATCTCTCCCTCTCTCCCATTGTTCTCATAGGATTATCTAGCCCACTTTTCAATGTTTTCAGTTTTTCTGTAAAAATAATAGATATCACGTATTGAATGCTTAGTATGTTCTAGGACCCGAAACTGTGATAAGCACTTTACATCTGTTCCAGAAAACTCTGAGTTGTGTAAAAATAAGAAAGTGCCTGCTCCCTATTTCAGAGGGCACGGGACTTAAAGCTAGAGGTCCTCCTAGAGAGGACAGTGGAAAAGCCGGAAGAAATCCTATATTTACCTAGCTCAACATTTGTCTATATCTTTCTGCTTGCCATCTACTTGACACCGAATTCCTGTACTATTTACTAGCGTCTTAAGGAAGCTCAGTCAAAGGATTGGTCATTTGATTGATTGCTCCAAAATCTCTGTGAATTGGAATCTTACTTAGGCTTATGTCCTAGTCTTAATACCCAGCTCTTGGAGAGGCCCAAGGCCCAATAATTGGACCAGCAAATGCCAATTCTCCCCAAGACACTCAGAACAGGATTAGGGAGTCTTGATACTTTAAACCTTAACACCTAAGCTCTTAAGGCAGACTACTATTTGCTTTGTGAATGGACAAAGGAGAAAGTGACATCATCAATGTGCATTTTCATATATCTGCCTTGAACCATAATTATTTTACTTCCTCACTGAGAGTTTGACTTGTGATGAATGATGCAGTGTTAGTGACTCTTCCTGGACCAACGAGATAGCAACCGCTGGGTTTCTTTGGGAAAAGATGAGGAGATGGGTAAGGAAGTAAATCTCAACAAGGAGACTATACACAGTACAGCCCAAGTCCCTGACAAGCCTTATCTGCAATAGTATTTTTGCTTCTTTCTCACCTTCTAGGCTGTCATATAAGTTGTTTATTTCTCTTTGATTAACTCACCCATAAGATTGCCATAGTAAAGTGGGATTTATTTCTTATTAATTAAGCTGCTAATCCTTGGTGTAACAAATTAAAATAACATTGAAATGTAGTATGTTTTTGCAATTTTATGTGAGAAATTAAAACTTCCTTTCTTAAAACAATATCTATAATACTTCATGATTCCTAACTATTCTATTTCCTCACTCCTAAGGCAAAAGAGTCATGATTTAAGACTTCTGGAATTGCACATATTATGTCATTTAATCCTCACAATAACCTTATAAAGTAAGTCTTAATGTTAATCCACATTTTCCAGATGAAGAAATGGAAGCTTAGAGAGATTAAGTAACTTACTCAAGATCATACAGTAAGTAGGCTGTGAGCTAAAATTCGAACCAGTCAGTAGACTCTGGCGGTCATAATGCTACACTAACCTGCCTTCCTCTCCTCTGGATTTTACCCCTGAATCTACCTTTCTCAGCCTCAACTCTTCTCCATCTATAAATCAGGGGTCAGCAAACCTTATCCGTAAAAAGTCAGATAGAAGATACTTTAGGCTTTGCATGTTTTATGGTTTCTCAACTCTGCAGTTGTAGTGCAAAAGCAGACGTAGACAATACATAAGCAAATAGGTATGTCTGTGTTCCAATAAAACTTTATTTGCAAGAACAAGGGACAGGTGAATTTGGATTGTGGGCTGTAGTTTGCTGACTCCTGGTATAAAAAAATCTTCCAATGATCATTGCCCAGCCATCGCTCTTCTTCTCTTTTAGAACAAGTAGTCACCACTTATTTCTTAGAACCATCTGGATTGCTGTAACTATTTTCTTCAAGGACATAACTTATAATTAATGAAGTTTTCCCAGTCTTTATTGTAATGTTTGGCCTCTGTATACTTTTTGGCACCAGGTAGTGACATATTTTAATGGAAATACAATTAGGTTTGGAGCAAGAATACCTGAATTTGAGTACTAGTTTTGTCGCTTATGAACTATGTAACTTTGAAAGTCACTTCACTCCTTGTGGTATTTTCCCTTTGCTTCTTCAAATATGCCCTCCTCTCTTTACCCTGCTCCATGCCTGGGAGGCTTACCTCTGTGAACTACATTCACAAGCTTCTGTGCCTTCTGGCTTTCAGTTGGATTTGACCAATGAGGAGAATCAACATGAGATAAAAGTAAGAGAGATGAATGGGGTGGGTTCTCTCCTTGGGGGATCATCAAGGGTGGGCTAATTCTCTCGCAGAAGGTCCAGAAGGTCACTGCTCCTATACAGGCCGTCCTCTTAAGAGTCTCTTTCTCCAGGTTCTAGTAATCTTTATGCCCTATATGTACCTTTATCCCTAGTGATTCCCTACACCTGTCCATTCTTTTTAACTAGTCCTGTTACTAAACTCTCATCAAATTACCCATTTTGAGTATGTCTTCTATTTCTTATCAGGCCCACAATGACACATTTCTTTACACCTTAATTCTTCCTCTGTAAAATGGGATCAAAATATGCAATCTGTCTACAAGATCGTTTATTCAGCAAACACTCATTCAGAGCTATTATGTCCCAGGCACTGGACTAGGCACTAGGGCTACCAAGATGGCCAAGATGTGGTCCCATCCTCAAGGAATTCCCAAAGAGCTGGAAAGAAACAGCACAAAATGACAGATTCTTATACAGTATGATAATGATGCTATCAAGAATGAACACAGCAACATGGTGGAAGAGAGAAATGTTATGTGAGAGGGGAGTGGAAGGGCTCAGAGAAGGATCCAAAGAGGACATAATTATTAAACCCAGGCTTGAAGTGTAAAATAGACACTCAGTCAAAACAGATTTAGTGATACAAGAACCTTTCAGAGAAATTATGACCTGACTGACCAAGTAATCTTGTCTCACTTTGTTCTACTCCTTCCTTCCTGATCAATCTCTGAATCCTTCACCAGGTCATTTTCCTTTTTGCTCATAACAGTGACTCTTCAGTATGAGTTTGTCCTCTTTTTCTCTTTTTGCTGTAGACCTCTTGGAGCCTCCATTCACTTCTACATTTTACCTCCTTTCTGGGCAGATAGTATCAATCCTTTATGTTTTACTTTTTGTATAAACTCTAGCCCCAGATTCCCAATGCAACATAACACACAAAATTTCTTATATTTTCTTCCCTTCAACCATAGAGAAGCTTCTCTTCCCAACTTCTCTATTAGTGGTAACTGATTGAGTATATATTCGGTATCTGGCCTCCAGGACTTACATTAAGCTTTTTGCCACACATACCATTACTTTCCATGTCTAATTTGTTGCCTGATGCTTCCTCTGTATCTTCCTCTGCAATAATTGTATATTCATTCATTTAATATTCTTAGTCAATATTCATTGGATAAGTATTTATTGAACACTTACTATTATCCAGACAATTCTAGGAGCTGGGGATAAACTACTAAAGAAGAGAGACAAAAATACCACCCTTAGAATTTATACTCTGGTGAGAATAAATAGATAATAAACATTTTTCCATATTTAATTGAATCTAAGAGGCCAGTGGTTTTCAAATACACCAGTAATTTATGTATCACCACAAAAAAATGCCACCAATTAAAATAAGACGCTATCAATTGTGAGGCATTTTGACTTCAGAGATGTTAAAATGTGCTAAAAATGCAAATTTTCGCATCTCATAATCAATGAAATTCAATAATGTATAATACAGGTAATATTTCTGATAAAAAGAGGTGCTAAGGAGAAAAATTAAGTGGAGAAAAGGGATAAGGGGAGCTGAGGATGAGTGGTGTAATTTTAAATAGAGTGCTCAGAAAAGTCTCACTGCAGAGATATTTCAGAAGAAGCCAACCTTGCAGATCTCTAGGGAGAGAGCAGATCAACACAGAGAATGGTAAATATAAAAGCCCTGAGGCAGGAGTACATCTATTCATGCTCTAGGTACAATAAAGTGACCAGTATGGCTGGAGGGGATTAAACTAGAAGAGTAGTAGAAGACAAGGTCAGGAGGAGTAGAAGGCCAAATTATGTAGGATCCTTTAGGCTATTGTAGAACTTTCATTTTTATTAGTGAGACGTGAAACCATTGGAGGTTTTTTGTGGGGAATTTAGCCTGATTTATCTTTTAAAAGGATGACTGTGGCTGCTGAATGGAGGAAAAACTGGAGAGGATGAGCCTAGGAGCCAGGAAAAATTAGCACAGTGATGCTGGTGGCTTGGACCTGGATGCCTTCACTGAAATGATTAAGAAATGAGAGACTCTGAATAAACATTAAAGATGGAGTTTATAGGATTTGGTGATAAATGAGACATGGGATTAAGATTAAAGAGTCAGTGATGACTTCTATGTTTTTGATCAGAGCAACTGAAAAAGTGGTGTTGCTATTTCTTGAGATAAAGTAGACTGTGAGAGAAGCACATTTGATGGGGACGATTAAGAGTTTAGATTGGCTATCATAGATTTGAGATTCCTTTTAGATATCCAAGTGATTATATCTCTTGACACTGTTTGCTCTCCACTACCTCTCCCACCAGGGTGACGTTTCTCCTGTCCAGGTTCTAAAATTGGTCTCCTTACCTCTAGGCTTTGCGTGTCCTGAATTATCCTACCAATTATTTTTTTCTTTTTAATAATAAGGCTATTAACATCTTTACTCAAAAACCTTCAGTGTCTCCTCACTGCTTATTTAACTTAATTGACTCTGCCTGACCATTGATGGACCTAAACAACCGTGAGTGCTGGCAAACGCATACAGACATATAATCACCACAGCAACTAAAATGTTGATCACCATCCCCGAAAGTTCTCTCTTGTAGCCAATCCCCATCTTCCATCCCCAACACCTGGCAATTACTGATCTGCTTTTGCCTCTAAATTTTAGCTTTTTCCAGGATGTCATATAATTAAAATTAGAATATGTAGGTTTTTGTATCTGGAGTTTATCACTTAGTATGAGGACTTTGAGATCCATCCATTTTGTTACATGTGTTAGTAGTTTACTCCATCTTGTTTCTGAGTAGTAGAGGTATTCCACAACTTGTTTACCCATGCATCAGTTGAAGGATATTTGGGATTTCCCAGATTTTGCCTTCCAAAAGACATGTCCACCTAGAACCTTTCAGTGTAACCTCATTTGGAATAAGGGTCTTTGCAGATGTAATTAAGGTAAAGACATTGAAATAAGACCATCCTGGATTAGGGTGGGCCCTAAATCCAGTTATGAATGTCCTTACAGGAGATGGAAAAGGAGAAGATACATAGAGACACAGAAGGGAGGAGGCCATGTAAAGATGGATGCAGAGATTAGAGTGATGTGTCTACAAGTCAAGTAATACCAAAGATTGGCTAACAGCCACCAGAAGCTAAGAGAGAGGGATGGAATGGATACCTCTTCAGAGCCTTGAGTAAGAACCAACTCTGTTAACACCTTGATATTGACCTTCTGGCATCCACAAATATGACGGAATATTCCGTTGTATATGTACCACATCTTCATTATCCATTCATCTGACAATGGACACTGAGATTGTTTCCATATCTTGGCTATCGTGAATGATGCTACAGTGAACATGGGAGTAAAGAAATCTCTTTGAGATAATGTTACATTTCCTTTGGAAATGTGCTCAGAAGTGGGATTGCTGGGTCATGTGGTAGATCTATTTTTAATTTCTTGAGGAACTTCTATACTATTTTCCATAGTGACTGTACCAATTTACATTTCTGCCAACAGTGTACAAGAGTTTCCTTCTCCACATCCTCATCAGCATTTGTTATCTCATCTATTTGATAATAGCCATCCTAACAGGTTTGAGGTGATATCTCCTTGTGGTCTTGATTTATGTTACCTGATGATTAGTGATGTTGAGCACCTTTTCATGTACTCATTGGCCATCTGTATGTCTTCTTTGGGAAATTGTTTATTCAGATCTTCTGCCCATTTTTTATTTATTTATTTATTTTTCTATTGAGTTGTACAAGTTCTTAATATCTTTTTGATATTAACCCCTTATCAAATATATGAGTTGCAAATATTTTCTCTCATTCGGTAGGTTACTATTTCATTTTGTTGATGGTTTCTTCTGCTGTGCAGAAGCTTTTTAGTTTTATGTAATCTCATTTGCTTAATTTGCTTTTGTTTTCTTTGCTCTTGGTGTCAAATCCAAAAAAAAATCATTGCAAAGATCAATGTCAAGGAACTTACTTGCTATGTTTTCTTCTAGAAGTTTTACAGTTTGAGGTCTTACATTAAATTTTTCATCCATTTTGAGTTGATTTTTGTATATATGTAAGATGGGCCTCCAGTTTCATTCTTTTGCATTTGGCATCCAGTTTTCCAAACACCATTTTTTGAAGAGATTGTCTTTTCCCCATTGCATAATCTTGGCTGTTTTGTTGAAAATTAATTGACTGTATGTGCATAGATTTATTTCTGGGCTCTCTATTCAGTTGCATTGATCTATGTGTCTGTTTTAATGCCAATAACATACTGCTTTGATTACTATAGCTTTGTAGTATACTTTGAAATTAGGAAGTGTGATGTCTTCATTATTGGTCTTGTTTTTTAAGCTTGCTTTGGCTGTTCAGAGTCTTTTTTTGTTGCATACAAATTTTAGGGTTGTGTTTTCTATTTCTGTGAAAAATGGCGTTGGAATTTTGATAAGGATTGCATTTAATCTTTGGGTAGTATGGACACTTTAACAATATTAATTCTTCCAATCCATAAACATGGAATGTGTTTTCATTTGTATCTTCTTCAGTTTGCTTATCAGTGTATTATAGTTTTCAGTCTACACATCTTTCACCTCCTTGGTTAAATTTCTTCCTAAGTATTTTATTCATTTTTATGCAATTGTAAATGGGATTGTTTTCTTAATTTCTCTTTCTGATATTTCATTGTTAATGTGTAGAAATGCAGCTGATTTTTATACATTAATTCTCTGTCCTGCAACTTTACTGAATTTGCTTATTAGTTCTAACATTTTTTTGGTGGAATCTTTAGGGTTTCCTATATACAATGTCATGTCATCTGAAAATAGAGACAATTTTCCTTCTTCTTTTCTGATTTGGATGAATTTATTTCATTTTCTTGCCTAATCTCTCTGACTAGGACTTCTAGTACCATGTTGAATAGAAGAGTAAGAATGGACATTCTTGCCTTGTTCCTAATCTTGGAGGATGGCTTTCAGCTTTTCACCATTATGCTATGTTATGTTAGTTGTAGGCTTGTCATACATGGCCTTATTATGTTGAGGTATGTTCTCTCTATATGCAGTTTCTTGAGAGTTTTTATTATGAAAAGATGTTGAGTTTTGTCAAATGCTTTTGCTACATCTATTGAGATGAACATATGATTTTTATTCTTCATTTTGTTCATATGGTGTATTGCATGTATTGATTTATCAATGTTGACTCATTCTTGCATTCCTGGAATAAATCCAACTTGATCATGGTGGATGATCCTTTTAACCTACTGCTGAATTCTCTTTACTATTATTTTGTTGAGGATTTTTGTATCTATGGTCATCAAGGATACACTGGACTGTTGTAGTGTTTTGTTTGGCTTTGGATCAGGGTAATGCTGGCCTTGTAAAATGAGTTTGGAAGTGTTTCCTCCTCTTTTATTTTTGGGAAGGGTTTAAGAAAGATTGTTATTATTTCTTCTTTAAATATTTGGTAGAATTCAGCAGTGAAGGCATCCAGTACTGGAATTTTCTTTGTTGGCAGGGTTTTGATTACTGAGTCAATCTCCTTACTGGTAATTGCTCTGTTTAGATTTTCTAAGTCTTCCTGATTCAGTCTTTGTAGGTAGTATGTTACTAAGAATTTGTCTATTTCTTCTAGGTTTTCCAATTTGTTGGCACCTAATTGTTCATAGTATTTGTGTGGTATCAATTGTAATCAATTGTAATGCCTCCTCTTTTATTTATAATTTAATTCATTTGAGAAACCCCCTTTTTTCCTTCATAAATCTAGCTAAAGGTTTGTGTATTCTGTTTACCTTTACAAAAAAACCAGCCCTTAATTTTATTGATATTTTCTATTGTCGTTTTAGTCTCTATTTCATTTATTTCTGTCTGATCTTTGTTATTTCCTTCCTTCTTCTAACTTTGCTCTTAGTTTGTTCTTTTCCTGGTTGCTTGTGGTGTAAAGTTAGTTTGTTTATTTTGGGATCTTTCTTTTTTCTTAATGTAGGCGTTTATAACTATAAACTTCCCTCTTAGAACCTCTTTTGCTGCATTCCATAAATTTCAGTATGTTGTGTCTCCATTTTAATTTGTCTGAAGACATTTTTTTATTTCTCTTTTGATTTCTTCTTTGACCTCTTGGTTGTTCAGAAGTATGTTGTTTACTCTCCCCATATTTGTGAATTTTCCAGTTTTATTCTTGCAATCAATTTTTAGTTTTATACTACTGTGGTCATAAAAGATGCTTCATATGTTATCAATTTTCTTAAATTTATTAAGACACTGAACGTCTTTGGCTGAAAATTTGATGTAGTACTTCCTTAAATTGTGTTTCCTGTTAATAATAGGTACTGTACCAGGCTACATGTAAACATCACTGGGGTAGAACCTAAATTTTAATACTGTTCCTAATATTTCATTTTACTAGCCAGAAATCTTTGATTTCATTTTATTCTTTATACTCCTAGACACTAGCATATATAGTTGAGTCTGTCTTTTTATTATATCTGAAAATATCTGCCTTTTAATTTGGGCATTTAGAACATTTATGTATAATATAATAAAGTTATTGATATAATTGCATCTAAGTATATCATCTTGCTTTTTTTTCTATTTATCCAAATTATTAGCTTTTCTTTTTTTTTTAAAGATTTTATTTTTTTCCTTTTTCTCCCCAAAGCTCCCCCGGTACATAGTTTTATATTCTTCGTTATGGGTCCTTTTAGTTGTGGCATGTGGGACACTGCCTTAGCGTGGTTTGATGACCAGTGCCATGTCTGCGCCCAGGATTTGAACCAACAAAACGCTGGGCCGCCTGCAGTGGAGCATGTGAACTTAACCACTCAGCCACGGGGCCAGCCCCTAGCTTTTCTTACTCTTTGCTTCTTTTGTCTTGAGTAATGGAATGTTTTTATGATTTCATTTTGTCTCTAATATTAGCTTAGTAGTTATATTTCTTTACTATAAACTTTTTAACACTTACCCTAGCATTTACAATATACATCTTTAACTGAACAGTTACTTTCAAATTATATTTTACACTTCCTCTATAGTTTCAGAAGCTGACATCAGAATGCTCCACTATCATTACCCTCATCCTTTTTGGCATCCTGGGCTACATTCTACTTCTACAGATGTTGTGCCTTCCACCATACATTGCTGCCCTATAAGGCAGTCCATTTCTTTTATGACAATTAAAAAATAAGAATATCTTTCATATTTATCCTTGTTTTTACCATATATGACACCTTTAGTTTCTTTGTATAAATCTAAAATTCCACCTTGTATTATGTCCCTCCTTCCTGAAGGACTTATTTTTAACATCTTTTTTAGGGCTGGTCTTTTAGCAATGAATACACTCTGCTTTTGTTTGTCTAAAAACATTTTTATTTTGCTTTTATCTTTAAATAATATTTTCTCTTGGTATAGAATTCTGAGATGACTGTTCTTTTCTTTTCTTTCAATACTCTGAAGATATTTCTCCACTGTCTTCTTGCTTGAATAACTTCTGAAGTTGACTCTAATCCTTATCTTTTTAATTCAATTTAATTGTGGTAACAATGCTCAATAAGAGATCTGTTTAATTTTATGTAATGTTTCTTTATTCCTGTGGCTATCTTCAAGATTTTCTATCTTTTTTTGTCATAAGTTTGAATATGATGAATCTAGGTGTGTTATTTCATGGATTACTATTATGTAGAATTTATTCAATATGCTTAGGGTTCTCAGAACTTTGGCTTTTGTAATTGATTTTGGGAATTCTTAGTCATAAAATCTTTATTTTTTTAGACTCAATTTGTCTCTCTTCACTTTCTGACACTTCAATTACATGTATGTAGGACCATTGATATTGTCTCACAGCTCTTGTGATACTTTGTTTTTCTTTGGTTGGTTTTGTTTGTTTATTTCACACCATAACTGTTGACCTGACTTCAAATATATTGATTTTTTCCTCAGCTGTATCTAGCCTGCTGATGAACACAGTGAGGAATTATTCGCCTCAGATATTGTGTTTAATGTTTCCAGCAATTTCATTTGACTGTTTCTTATAAGTTTCATCTTTCTTCTAAAATTCCTCCATAACTACTTTAACATTAATGATATTATCTTAAAGTTTCTGTCTGGTAGTTCCAATGTATGAATCATCTCTGATTCTGGTAATATAGATTGTTTATCTCCTAGACAATGTGATTTTTTCCCCCTTGTGTTTGTGTGTGTTCTGTAATTTTTTATTGAATTTTGTGTGTATACAAAATGTAGAGTTATAGGTAAATTATATTTATACCTGCAATGGACATGTCTCTTTTCTCTGGCTGTAATGTCCGAGGATGAGTAATTCTAATCAGGAATCGAGCTGGTTTGGGTTTTGTTTCTGCTACCATTCGTCTCAGTGCACCAAAGCCTTCGGATCCATCCAGTGGTGTGTGTAGTGTGAGGCCTGGAGTATCAGAGGGCTTTCCCCTAATGTTCCTGATCTGTCCTCAGCTTTCAGCAGTCCCTGCATTTGCACATCACAGAGGGGTTATTTATCCATGCTCTGGTCCCTCTCAGCAGTAACCTGCCACTGCTCGTTACTTGTGGCAGGATTGAGGGGAGATTCTCAAATCTTCTTTGCCAGCCTCAGGTTTAGGTAATCTTTGTGAACCTTGGGGTGGGATTTGGGGTCTTTCTCAATATTCCTACTCTTTCAATATGGCAAACACTGCCTTTCATTTGTAGTGTGTCTTAGGTGGCAGAGTGTTTCCTGCTGTTTCTGCAGTGGTAGCAGATCTCTGCTTTGTATTGGTGCAGGATGCTAAGCCCTGGAGAATTTCCTGCTCCTTTCCCAAGGTTATATGGCTTTTGCTTCTGCCACTCTCCCAGAAATAGGAGATCTTGCTAAACTTTGTGCATGTGAGAGTTTTCAATCCCTCCACTATAGGCAGATAGATTTTCTTCCTATTCTTCCTCCAGACGTAGTGCATCTCTTCCTGAGCCCAAGTGGGTTTTTGTGTATGTGTGAAAAGTTTTCCTGCCTCTCTCCTAACAGGTTAAAACTTTTGTCTTTTATGAGAAATGTATCCTGGAAGGCAGGGAAGGTTTTGTGCTTATCTTCTAGTGCAGCAATCATGACCTGCATGCTTGCACCACCTGGCAGGGCTGTCTCCACTTTGCTGCCCTACCTCTAATCTTTCTTTTGAGCATCTAGTCAAGACCCAGGAAAAAGAGCTTTTGAGTGTGTACTTGTGAACTCTTCCTGAGTCTTTTGGGTTCCTGTTATTTTAAACTTTCATGTTAGCCCACATTTGGCCTTTAAAAATCTGTTAAAATTTTAGCTGATGTTTTCTTAGCCACTTTATGGCAACTGCCTTTCTCTCCCATGTTCTATAAACTGTGACATAGTTCATGTGTCCTGCCTCTCCTTGAAGGAGTTTATCACTCTTTGAAATTTAGTCCAGATCTTACTGTCTTGCCGCCTCTGCTATCTGATGGGCTCAAGAGAAGTGATAATTTTGTAGCTTGCTTGTTTTTTTCTTCTTGTTTGGGTGGGAGCAACATTCTCTTTCAGCTTTCTCCATCTAGAGTGAAAGTAGAATTTTTGTTCATTGTGCTCATCTTGATATTCTGATGTCTGGTAACCAGAGATAACTAGTATATCATTCTTGACCTCAATCTTCAGGGTTTTCTCTCTCTCACCTTTCTCTCTCTCAGGTGATATATTAAAACTTAGGAAAACATTTCCTGTCATACAGAGGACACTCATATTTTTAATTTCTGGGGAAATTCTTACAATAGTTTAGGCTTATGTTTCTTTCTAATGCCCTACTCAAGATAGCCCTATTTGAACAGAGAAAACTGCATCAATACATTTATTTTCATCAAATTAGAGTGGATTGGTGCCAGGGTTGAAGATCCTTGACTTCAATTGGTCCTCCAAATTTATTGGTTTTATAGTTCCTTGATATATACAGCAATACTTTACTTAGCACAGACTGATTGAAAGGATTGACTTCTTTTAAGACCAGGAGCAAGACAAGGGTGCCCGCTCTCACCACCCCTATTCAACACAGTGCTGGAAGTCCTAGTCTGAGAAATAAGGCAAGAAAAATAAATAAAAGGTATCAGAAATGGAAAAAAAGAAGTGAAATTGTCTATTTGTAGATAACATGATTTTTTATACAGAAAAATCCTAAAGACTCAACCAAAAAAACTGTTGGATCTAATCAAGAATTCAGTAAAGTTTCAGGATACAAAATTAATGTATAAAAATCAGTTGCATTTCTATACACTAACAATTAATTTTTTGAAAAAGAAATAAATCAATCTCATTTACAATAGCATAAAAAAACAATAAAATGCTTAGGAACAAGTGTAACCAAGAAGGTGAAAGATCTGTACTCTGAAAACTACAACACACTGATGAAAGAAGTTGAAGAAGGCACAAATAAATGGAAACGTATCCTGTGTTGAAGGTTTGGAAGAATTAATATTGTTAAAATGTCAATACTACCAAAAGCCACCAATAGATTCAATGCAATCCCTATCAAGATCCCAATGGCATTTTATTAAAAAGTAGAAAAAAACACTCTTAAAATTTATATAAAACCATGAAAGATGCCAATAGCCCAAGAAATCTTGAGAAAGAAGAACAAAGCAGGAGGCACCACACTCCCTTATTTCAAGCTGTACTATAAAGCTATAGTCATCAAAACAGTATGGCACTGGCATAAAAACAGATGAATAGACCAATGGAACAGAATTAAGAGCCCAGAAATAAACCCAAGCGTGTATGGTCAACTAATATTTGACAAGAGAGCCAAGAATACTCAATGCAGAAAAGACAGTCTCTTCAATAAATGGTATTGGGATAATTGAAAATTGACATGTAAAAGAATGAAACAGGACCCCTATCTTATACCACTCACAAAAATTAACTTGAAATGGATTAAAGACTTAAATGTAAGACATGAAATCATGGAAATCCTAGAAGAAAATGTAAAAATAAAGCTCCTTGACACGGCCAGTGATTTTTTGGATATGACATCTAAAGCACAAGCAACAAAATAAAAAATAAGCAGGTGAGACTACATCAAACTAAAAAGTTTCTGTATAGCAAAAGAAGCTATCAACAAAGTGAAAAGGCAACCTATGGAATGGGAAAAAATATTTGAAAACCATAAATCTGATAAAGGGTTAATATCCAAAATATATGAAGAACTCATACAAATGGGCAAAAGACCTCAATAGATATTTTTCCAAAGAAGATATGTGAAGGGCCAACAGATACATGAAAAGATGCTCAACATCACTAGTCATTAGGGAAAAGCAAATTAAAACTGCAATGAGATATCACCTCACACCTGTTAGAACAGCCATCATCAAAAAAGAGAAGCGGTAAAAAATGCTGGTGTAGAAGTGGAGAAAAGAGAATCCTTGTGTAAGCTTGCTGGGAATGTAAATTGGTACAGGCTCTATGGAGAACAGTATGGAGAATCCACAAAAAGGTAAAAATAGAACTACCATATGATCCAGTAATTCCATTTCTGGGACCCAAGGAAACAAAAACACTAACTTGAAAAGATATCTGAACCCCCACATTCATTGTTTACCATAGCCAAGACATGGCAAAAAACTAAGTGTCCATTGATGAATAAAGAAGTTATGGTGTATATATATGTATAAATATGTATATATATGTATGTATATATCTACATATATGTATACATCTACATATATACATACATATGTATACACACACATATATATACATATATATACACACATATATGCACGCACAATGGAATAATACTCAGCTATTAAAAAAATGAGGAAATCTTACCATTTGTGGCAAGATGGATGTACCTTGAAGGCGTTATACTAAAAGTAAGTCAAATAGAGAAAGACAAATACTGAATGATCTCATATGTGGAATCTAAAAAAAACCTTATAGAAAAAAGGATCAGATTTGTGGTTACCAGAGGCAAGTGGTGGGGGAATTGGAGGAAAGTGATCAAAAGGTACAAATTTCCAATTATAAGATAAATACGTACTTCAATTAAACACTAAATTTGAAAAGATATATGCACCCCTATGTTCATTGCAGAACACATATGTAATGAAATATTATTCAGTGATAAAAAAGAATGAAATCTTGCCATTTGAGACAACACAAATAGACCTAGTGTGTATTATGCTATGTGAAATGTCAGAGACAAATACCATATGATTTCACTTATATGCGGAATCTTAAAAACAAGTAAACAAACATAAGAGAAACAGACTTATAGATACAAAAAACAAACTGGTAGTTACGAGAGGTGGCGGGTAGGAGGATGGGTGATATAGGTGAAGGGGATTAAGAGGTACAAACTTCCAGCTATAAAATAAATGTCACAAGGATGTAACGTACAGCATAGAGAATACAGTTAATGATATTGTAATTACTTTGTATGGCGACACATGGTAATAAGACTTATTCTGGTGATCTTTTCGTAATGTATAAGAATATTGAATCACTGTGCTGAACACGTGAAACCAGTAAAATATTGTTTGTCAATTATACTTCAATAAAAAAAAAACATTTGCCATGTACAAAAAAAAAGGATGAAAAAGTACTAGTGGTGTAATATACAATATGATGACTATGGGTAACACTGCCGTATGATATATAGAAAAGTTAAGAGTAAATGCTAAGAGTTCTCATCACAAAGAGAAAAATTTTTTTCTTTTTCTTCTTTTTTTTCTTTCTATTGTATCTATCTGAGATGATGGATGCTAGCTGAACCTATTGCTATAATCATTTCACAATATATGCAAATCAAACCATCGCGCTATACATCTTAAACTTATACAGTGATGTACATCTAATTATTCTCAGTAAAACTGGAAAAAAAGAAGAGATTGACTTGCCATTTTAGGGGAAGTATAAGCTTGTAATAATATAAAATGCTGATCTGGGTCAATGTATTTCCATAATAGCTTTACAAAAAATATTGACTTTTAATATGAAAAGTGTCACTGTATTTGGTTTTGATCAAATATTAGTTGAATAAAAAGGAAGAAGTTTGTGGCTTAACTAAAATTGCCTCTCATAGGGTCTAGAAATCCCAAATACTCTGTTTCAATCCCCAGCTTGCACCCTAGCTTTGAAATGTACTGTTTTGAAATGAGGTTCTTTAAGGTTATATAAGTTGTCGAGTTATTGATTGCTTTATTTCTAGATCCCAAGGTCGGACAACATCTCCACATACAAAAGAAACAGCAGAATTTTTGAAATAGCTCTAAAAGTTCAGAGTAAAGATGATGTATCCTCCAAAGTAAATACGACTCAATGAGCAACACCCAGATGTTTTATGCAAACCCACTCATAATTTCTGATGTGTATGCAGTGAGTAAGGGGCTATCTCCCTAGGGCTGACATCATACTATAGTTTTCAACTTCAGTCTTTGATCACATTCTTTAACCTTAAATCTAAATATTGAGATTTCAGTCAGCCCTTGTGTGGAGTATTTGGGGAGATTTGAGTTTTGGGGACCTGATGTCACCCAAGTATTCTTTCTTTTGATAGACATTGGGAAGATACTGTCATATGGAGTTAGACTAAAATTTTAACTCTGATTCCTCAAAAGTAAAGCAGGGGGAAAGCAAAATAACCTCTCTGAGGATTCAATGAGATAATGTGTGGAAAGCACTAAGCTTGGTACACTGCTATTTTAATATTCAATTAATATTATTTTCCTGTCCCTTTGTGTGTCTTTTATTATAGGGATCATGGTGGTGTGTTAAAATGAGTGTAGCTCTAGAGTTGGACAGAGGCTTGAATCCCAGCCCTATTACTTAGTATTGCTTTTTATTTGTTTGTTTGTTTGTATGTTTGAGGAAGACCAGCCCTGAGCTAACGTCCATGCCCATCTTCCTCTACTTTATATGTGGGATGCCTGCCACAGCATGGCTTGCCAAGCGGTGCCATGTCCACACCCGAGATCTGAATAGGCCAATCCCAGGCCGCCATATCAGAGCATGTGCACTTAACCACTGCGCCACCGGGCCGACCCCAGTAGTGCTTGGCAATATTAGGAAGCTACTTAACTTCCCTGAGCCTCTATTTTCCCATTTGTTAATGGAGGAGAGAGTAATATCTATTCAGAGTATTGTGAAGATTAAATGACATAAATTCTTTGTGTAGTGCTGGCATCTAGAAACCTATTCAATGAACGTTAAAGAATATCCTGCTTTTACATATTTCTTCTAATCTTTCTCTTTCCCTTTTTTTCATTTTTAAGTTACTATTCATCCCCTGTTAATTTGAACGTTTCCTCTCTAATGTCAGCTGTGTATCAGTCATCCCAACTGTAACTCTGTCTGGAAATATTAATAATAATAATTGGTAAAATTTATTTAACAATTACTAGGTACCAAGAAATATTTTAAGAGCTTTAAATACATTATTTCATTTCAAATTTAGTTTTCTTTAAAGGGAAAATTAACTCATAATAAAAGAAAGCAGAACCGTGGTTGCCTCTGGAGCGGGGCAGGCAGGGATTAACTGAGAAAGGACCCAAAGGAGCTTTCTGAGGTAATGAAAATGTGCTATATCTGATAGAAGTTTATAAGCATTTGAAAAACTCATCAACTGTACACATAAAAACTGTGTATTTCATAGAAGGCAAATTATACTTTAATAAAAAATTCAGATGAAATATTAATCTTCCTAAAAACACCCTGTGGAATAGAATTTTTATATCCACTTTTCAGATGAGAAAACTAAGGGCCTCAATGTTCAGGTAATTGACTCAAGTTCTTATTTACTGGTAGCCACATCAAAGTCAAATCCAGATATGTTTAAGTGCACAACCCATACACGTGGCCATCAGGCTTCATGGCCTCTAGCAAGACTGGTGCATCCTGACATGTTCTGCAATTCAAACCGTGTTATTTTATCCTTAGTAGCTGTATCACACAGATGGAGGCAGAGCAGCACATTTTAAAATACCCCGGCTTCATATTGGAGATATGAGTTGTATATTTTGTACAAAACTCTGGAAAGAAAACATATCTATTGCAAAATGTTTAGCTAGGATGATGAGACCCAAGATACATGCAGTGGAATCAATGTCTCTCCCTTGTCAGCATGCATTTCCAAGAACGTGGAAGCTGTTGAGAGCACTACTTCGGCTGCAGTAACGTCGGGCAGCATATTCAAATGGTAGCTCAGTAAGTTCGCTTGTGGAAAAAATGCTGTCAATGTCTGCTGTGCAGTGAAGCAGCGAGGAGTCAGGAGCATCTCTAAGACAGGGTTTTAGCAAACAAGGAAACCTGTTATCTCACCCTCTGTTGCAAAGCATATGTTTAAATTTCCAAATCAAAAATGGCAGCAAAGGTCCCTTGCTACTTTGGTGATTACAAAACAAAGCCGTCCGCAGTGACTTGCAGGGCTTGGGTCACGTCAGGGTTATTTTTTCCTCAAATGCGACAGCAGCTTCTAAATTTATTAGAACCTTGCCTGGTATTTCTCCTCCCAACTTCCCATCAAGTGTCCATAAAGATACAGAAAACTGAATCTGAAATGTAAATTTTAACAAAGGACAATTGAGGGGCTGGCCCCGTGGCTGAGTGGTTAAGTTCGCGCGCTCCGCTGCAGGCGGCCCAGTGTTTCGTTGGTTCGAATCCTGGGCGTGGACATGGCACTGCTCATCAGACCACGCTGAGGCAGCGTCCCACATGCCACAACTAGAAGAACCCACAACGAAGAATACACAACGATGTACCGGGGGGGCTTTGGGGAGAAAAAGGAAAAAATAAAATCTTCAAAAAAAAAAAAAAAAAAAAGACAATTGATCAAATCAAAGGGACATTTTCCTTTTGTGTCATGATGAACACAAACTGAGAAATGCCTTATTGTGCTATAACCTATATGGTTCACCCTCTGAAACCCAATATTAAACACAGCACTTTACATACTCATTTAATTCTCGCCTCAACCTTCTGAGGACTTCACTATTAATATGCCCATTCATAGAATTACAAAATGTGTTGGCTGGGGTAACTGACTTGCCCAAGGACACACATCACACAATTTTGAGTGGGAGAGTCAGGTTCAGGCCTCTTTAGCTACACTCTATCCTCCTCTACCAGTTATTTTATCCTCTCTACCTCCAAATTAGAAAAGCATGTTCATTTATTCTACCATCTTTGCATGTTTCTGGGGATGCATTCATCTGGGTCAACTAGTTATGGAATTAGAGCTAGTCGTTTCCCCACCCCTTTCTGTACTTTGTCGTCCCTAAATATCTCTTCAAAGTTCAGAATCTCAGGGCATTGCAGACTGAGGAAAGTTCATTAAAGTCCGAGTCTAAGGCAGGAAGAATATTAGCAATATTTTATGCCTGAACACATGGTCTATCTCGTGCTAGAGTGATTAAAGAATTGTAAATCAAATCTTAGTTTCTATTGAAATTATAGAACCCATCAGTGTGGGCATTGAGTAGAGGAGGGTTAATATTTGTAAAGGAAGTCTACACTTGTGCATCATGCATGGACCTGAGAGAGAAACACAAAACTTGCCCTTCATATCTGGATCCGAGAGGGAAACACTGCAAGCCTGTCAAATGCTGGCCTTGTCAGAGCTCTACCCATTTAAAGATGACTAAAGAGATGGTAAAAAGACAAGGCGAGAATCATGGGGCCCAGGAACAGATACTATAGCCTAAGGCAAGAAACTGTTTCCAAGAGGCTTCAACAAATCTCTGAAAATGATTATTTACAAGAACCAGAAGACTTTCCACTAGATTGTAAGTATCACGAGGCCAGGAGCACCCTGTCTGTTCCCTGAGTATTTCCCAGCACCAAGGACAAGTTTTGGCAAATAGCGGGAACTCAAACAAATAAACAAAAAATGCTGTTGAATGTCTGTTGAACAAAGAGTTGAGAGAAAAAGCAAAGGATTATGAGCAATGAATTCCCCAAACTTTCAAGTTCAAAGGCAATTTTAAGCATACAATAACTCAAATTATATGGCACTCCTGTATTATTCCTGGAAAAGCCACTTGAAGGTGTACGCTTCTATGCAAAAGCGAATCTAAGATAATTAATGCCGGCTGCTTCAACAAACAATCCCTAAATCTCAGAGGCTTAACAGAGTAAGGTCTATTTCTCATGTACGCTATAGTGTGATGTGGGCAGAGGGTCTCCTATGCCACTCTCTTCTGTAGCAACTCGGGCATCCAGCCTCCTTCCATTTCAGGGTATCATACTTCACTTCCAGTAGCATGGGTGACAGGGAGAGAGAGTGAGATCATATAAGAATTCTCATGGGGCATAGCACAGCCAGTCCTGGAGTGGTATTTGTCACTTTCTCCCACGTACCATTAGCCAGAAGTCAGTCACATGGTTCCAAGCTATCTAGAGGAAAGGCTGAGAATGTACTCTTCCAGTCTGTCCAGTAGGAAGAAGTAGAATTTGTAGGCATTTAGCCACTCTCTGGTACACTCCTTCCTCTTGAGCACCAAATATTTCTTACATTATTTCTGTCACACATAGAATACACTCACCATATCCACAAGGCAATAACTCAAAGTCCCACCCAGTCATTGCACTGCATCCATCTCAAAGTTTAGAATATCCACTGGTGAATTCTTTCTCTGAGTTTCTGATGTAGCTGCTTTCGGTTATCTCGTTCCCAATATAACCATTTACAATGGTGGAACATGTCCAGGATAACGAAAATAAACAATTCCATTTCAAAAGGGACACAGAAGTCACTGATCTGGGACCGGCCCTGCCACTGAGTGGTTAAGTTCGCGCATTCTGCTTCGGTGGCCCAGGGTTTCGCTGGTGCAGATTCTGGGCGTGGACGTGACACCTCTCATCAGGCCAGGTTGAGGCAGCATCCCACATAGCACAACCAGAAGGATCTACAACTAGAATATACAACTATGCACTGGGGGGCTGTGGGGAGGAGAAGAAGGAAGAGGAGGACGAGGGGGAGGACGAGGAGGACGAGGAGGAGAAGAAGAGGAAGAAGAAGAAAAAGATTGGCAACACATGTTAGGTGAAGTGCCAATTTTAAAAAAAAAAAGAAAGAAAGAAAACAAGAAGTCACTGGTCCATATCAACTGTGAAATCTCACTCTTTCACATGCTTGTACATGTTGGGAAGACCCTCTACTCTAAGTGTAGAGGGAAGTCCTTCATTAGGCCCTGGTTTTGCTTTCTGACAGGAGTTCTCTTCCTCCACTGCCCACCATTCTGTGGTCCCACTGAAAAAGAAGATCCTTTTTGTGTGTTTTCTCCTTGGCCACTGGCAAGCGGGTGTAAGGCAGGCGTCTTCTTTGAGGGCTGTGGAAACCTCAAAATCTGCCTTTTACTTGTGTAAAATTGGGAAACTAATGGTAATTTCAAAGCTTAAGCAATGTTGTGATTTTTTTTTTTTTTTGAGGAAGATTAGCCCTGCGCTAACATCTGCAGCCAATCCTCCTCTTTTTGCTGAGGGAGATTGACCCTGAGCAAACATCCGTGCCCATCTTCCTCTACTTTGTATGTGGGACACCTGCCACAGTATGGCTTGACAAGTGGTGCGTAGGTCCGCACCCGGGATCCGAACCAGTGAACCCTGGGCTGCCGAAGCAGAATGTGTGAACTTAACTGCTGCGCCACAGGGCCAGCCCCCATGTTGTGATGCTTTTGGACAGACGAGCTTAAGTGGAGAGATGGTTTCTTTGGCAATACAATTACTTAAAAAACTTAGTAAGTTCTGATCTATTGGTTCCAAGCTGATTCATTTGCTTCTTACTATAGTCAGAGTCCTATTATAGACATAGTTCTAAAATATCCTTTATTATTTTTCTTTTTTTGCCACGCCTATCATGACTCTTTCTCCTGATATAAGTGGAGCCATCTTTAGACAAGACACGAATGGATCTACTCCTTGAGATACTTTATTCAACTGAGAAATTTTACTAGACATTTTTCACTCAAAGTCTTAAAAATTATTGTGGAAAGTTTCCAACATATAAAAAAATTGAAGTGCCTAATGAACCATCCTAATTCCATCACGCAGGTTCAATAATCTTCAATGCATGGCCAATCTTGTTTGCTCTATATCCTTACCCACTGGCCCCCACAATCCACACATTATTGTTTTGAAGCAAATCTTATATACCAGATCATTTTCCCATAAATATTCCAATATGCATCTTAAGAAGATAATGATTCTTTAAAAAATATGACCAAAGATGTTTGTAGCTTAAAAAAGCAGTAACTTCGTAATATCATCAAATATCTGATAAGTTGGGTTTTTTTCCCCATTAGTTTGATTCAGAATATAAATAAAGTTCACTCATTAATTAATATGTCTCTTGAGACTCTTCTCCCCTCATTACTTTTTTTCCTCATAATTTAATCAGTGAGGAAAGAGGTAATTTTTTCTGCAAAGTTTTTTATCGTTTGGGTTTTACTTTTTGTAACTCCATGGTGATGTTTAATATGATCTCCTGCCACCTATATGTCTGTAATTTGGTAATTAGTTCTAGAGGCTTGATCAGATTCCAGTTCACTCTTTTGGAATGAATACACAGTGGACAGATCTTAGCATGATCCCCAGTAATTGTCACATCATGATGCTCATGCCTTTGTGTAATGCCCTCCCCTGGAGTGTGCACAGGACTTCTGGCTTGCTACTAACCAATAGCATATAGCAAAGGTGATGAGATGTCACTTCTGTGATTAGGTGACATTATTTAATTCTCTGTCATAGCAGACTGGAGTGAGACATTCTCCTTGTTGCTTTAATAAAGTAAGCAGCCATGTTGAGAGAGCCCATATGGAAAAGAACTACAAGTGGCTTCTAGTCGCTGTAGGTGGCCTTTAGGACCTAAGGGTAGCCTTTAGTCAACTGCCAGCAAAAAGCTAGCCATTCATTCATACCTGTACAAGGTAATAAATTCTGTCAACAGCCTAAGTGATCTTGGAAGTAGGTTCTTTCCCAGTCAAGCCTCCAGATGAAAACACTGCCCAGATGAAATCTTGATCACAGCCTTGTGGGAGACCCGGAGAAGAGGACTCAACTAAGCCACATCCAAACCCTGATCCACAGAAGCTATGCGGTAATAAAATGAGCATTGTTTTAAGATGCTGCGTTTGTGGAATTTTTTTATACAGCATAGAAAACTAACACAGTATATTTCACAGATAATATTGTTTGCTGTCATCAGGAGTACAAGCTATAGGGTGATCTCTGTTTCTGTGATGTTGTCAAAAACCAGTTTGTTTTTTTTAAAGATTGGCCCCTGAGCTAATATCTGTTGCCCATCTTCTTCCTTTTTTTTTCTTCTTCTCCCCAAAGCCCCCCAGTACATAGTTGTATATTCTAGTTGTAGGTCCTTCTGGTTGTGCTATGTGGGACACTGCCTCAGCATGGTTTGATGAGAGGTGCCATGTCCACACCCAGGATCTAAACAGGTGAAACCCTGGGCTGCCGAAGCAGAGCGCCCGAACTTAACCATTCCACCAAAGGGCTGGCCCCGCCAAAAACCAGTTTTGAATAGTTAAGTGAAATGTGTTTTAAAGAGTTAAAGGGAATCTCTGTTTATTTCTGTAAAAATATGTCCTCATAACTAAAATTATTGATATTAAGGGAAAATAATAGATGTATATCAACTCCAAAGCTTTCTTTTTTAGTAGACGAATTTTCAACAAATGGTTGAAATGATGATATAATTGTAGTGTCCCCCTCCATTTCCCTCACTCCCCTCACCAGAGGAAATAACTGAGACATTTGTGAATCACTAATAAATCATTCATCTTGAACTTTCTACCCAAGAGATTCCACTAACAGTTTACTCCTTTACTGGAATGCCAAACTTCGGTGTAAAAATA
The DNA here is from genome assembly GCF_021613505.1 of Equus quagga. Classification (NCBI taxonomy): domain Eukaryota; kingdom Metazoa; phylum Chordata; class Mammalia; order Perissodactyla; family Equidae; genus Equus; species Equus quagga. Next base: position 40,513,011 of record NC_060280.1, on the reverse strand, counting down.
ATGCAAATAATGCAAATTCTCTAGTGAGACTGAAAAAATAAATGTGTTCAGATTTTCTTGGGGACTACAGTATGGGATATTTAAGACTAGCTAGATAGAAATACTAGATTAAAATATTTTCAGCCACAAATATGCCTATATTATAGTAAAAAATTTCCAGAATTTTCCAAAACCATTTTTAGAACATCTTAATACAATTTTTTTGTTGTCTTCAAATTTTATGTGATCTTTCTAAAGCTATAATTCCCAGAACATGTTCACATGTCTCTTGTCCCATTAAAGATGTTTTGTGAAAATATGATTCTGTGGTCAAGTAAGAATTGAAAGCGGAGCACCCTATAGTTTTCCTGTGAAAATTAACATTGTACATCAGTAAATAACAGCTCTAAGTACTGCAGTAAAGGGACCTGCTTAAGGCATCCCACATGTAAAGTAGAGGAAGATGGGCATGGATGTTAGCTCAGGGCCAGTCTTCCTCAGCAAAAAGAGGAGAATTGGCAGCAGTTAGCTCAGAGCTAATCTTCCTCAAAAAAAAATAAATAAAAAGACCCTGTCTCAGAGTGGACTGAGTCAAGTATTCCTACAGACACTAAAGTGAGGGCTTGCTGCCATATGAGGACAACAACATAAGACTGACCATTTACTCTTATGGTGACACCTCCGCATGGTGCCAGGTGGGCTCCCATCAGAGTGGACTGGCAGGTCTTCCTCTCATCACGAGAGAGGAAATCAGTCCTCGCGCCTGTGCTGAAGCCCTCAGAGCAATTCTCTAGAGCCTACAGAAATTTCTCATAAACACAAGGGGCAGAAAACTCTCCAGAATGGGTTCAGCCTGTGAACGAGCTAGGATAAAATATCTACGATATTTTATCTATGATAATTTATGATAAAATATCTATGAGTTTCGTTTTCTGTAGGCAATTAGGGTTATATAAAAAAAAGTGTCTTTCCATTGATTCAATGTTCCTAATTTGCTCTAGTATAATCTGTTACTAGGTAGAATCAGCCTTCTTTTCCAGGCAAACACATACTGCAATTTGATTCTTAAATGATCATTAGACAAAGCGATGTCTTCATTTATGATACATCAACAAGCTAATGTCTCTAGACATCTGGGATGTCTTTTCCAAATATGCGTGATTAATATTCTCATTTTTTCAGCACCACAACTCATGCCTAATTTGCTATGTTCACTTTACTTCTGAAGCTTCTGCCAACTGCTCGCTCTTGGGTCTTTCACAGCATCTGTGACTGTCCACTGTTGGTGATGCCCTCGAATACTGGTTGGAACTAGACAGCAATGGAAGCCCATCCCAGCCTTTTCTCTTCACAGCTGCCCGATGGGAAGCAGGCTACTTTATTTCTCTCAGCCTCAATTTCCTCATTTGCAAAATCAGTAAAACAATCCATGTCACAGGATTGTTGTCATACTGGTGATTGTTACTGTCCACATTATCATCATATCGGTATACGATATTGGCAATGTTGGACAGATCTGTGAATGGACAACAGTTTAATCGCTCCCTCCCCTGATAAAGTATTGTCCCCACAAGCAATCCCAGCTTCTTTTCCTTGATTCCAAAGCCATTTTACTAAGCTCCTTGAAGGTACGATGTTTCACGCATCTGTATATTCCTACAGTCCCTAACATATTGCTTTATGTAATTTGATATTTCAATAATTTTTTAGGAGGATAGAATACTTAGGTTGGATAAATCGTTTTCCTTAGCCTATTATAGGGCAGTGGTTTTTAATGCAGGGAATTTGGCAATGTCTGGAGAAAATTTTGGCTGTCACAAATAGAGAGTGCTACTGGCAGCTAGCTGCTATGGCTCCAGGATGCTGCTGAACATCCTAAAATCACAGGACACAAACAACAAAGAAGCATCTGGTCAAAATGTTAATAGTGCCAAGGTTGAGAAACTCTGGTATAGCGGAAAATACGGCTTTGGATGCTGATCTAGTCCCAACTCAGTCGTTCACTTGCTTTGTGATCTTGGGCAAGTTGCTTGACTTCTCTGCACTCCCAAAGTTATACTGACATAAAATGTTACAAGATTACAGACTCAGAGAGGTAGATGAAAGCAGAGATTCTTGTTTTAATAAGATCCAGGGATCTTTGGCTCTTTTTTAAAAAATTTATTTTATTGAGGTCACATTCGCTGATAACATTAAGTACATTTCAGGTGTACGTTATTATATACCAGTATCTATAGATTGCAACGTGTTCACCATCAATAGTTTAGTTTTTATCCGTCACCATACATATGTGCCCCTTCACCCCTTTCACCCACTCCAACCTCCTTCCCCTCTAGTAACGACTAATCTGTTTTTCTTACCCATGTGTTTGTTTATCTTCCACATATCAGTGAAATCATACAGAATTTGTCTTTCTCTGTCTGGCTTACTTTGCTAACGTAATACCCTCAAGGTCCATCCATGTTGTCACAAATGGCATGATTTTGTCTTTTTTTATGGTTGAGTAATATTCCGTTGTCTATATACCATATCTTCTTTGTCCATTCACCAATCTTTGGATCTTAATAAGACTCAGGGGATCTGGCTACTCTGTGAGATACAATGCGGGCAGTCCTGATCAAAAGTGTGCTTACAGAAGGAGAAGGAAAACAAGCATCATGCCTTCTCCTGTTTGTGGCCATTCTGAACTACTCTTGCCTTTGCCTCTCAAACATAGACCCCTTTAAGAGAAACTGAAGCATGCCAAAGCACTAACAGAGAAAAGTCCATTCATTGCATGAGCTCAGGGAGTATCCACAAAACTGATTGTTTGATTAATTGATTCTGTGGAATCACAAAGGGTTACTTTTACCAAGATTGTTCTAGGGAGGCTAGAGCGTCCAAAGGAGCCTGACCCCTAGAGAATCTGGGCAGAGCGCAGTGGGCAGGAACGCACGTGTTCACCCACTGCTGCCCACTGGCCCCGTGCAAGGCCCAGGCCCAGCACTGACAGTGGGCCAGACCAGGTTCTTAGAATACATTGACTGTTTGTACTCTGTGTTGAAGCCTGTGGTAGACAGGAGCCTGGGAGCCCCTCCTGGGGCCCTGTGAGCAAGGATCTCATCTTGTTCACTATAACAGACTCAAGACCAAACACAGTACCTGAATATTTATTAAGTAGTAGGTGCGTAATAAATGATTATTAAATGACCCCACAGAAACCTTGATTGGAATACTCCCAAGTGGGTCTAGTAACATTTGACTCTTAACAGTGAGGGGAACACTCTGGGCAGAGGTGAAGGAAGTCTCCTCCCACCAGTGGCTCAGGGCCTGTGTGAAGGCCTTTGAGCTGCAGGACTCTGGGCGATTTTAGCAGCATTCCTGACGAACAATGCCTCCTCCGAGACATGAGGCTTAAGGTTTCACATAAAGGAACAACTACAAAATCAAGTGGACTCCATTCCTCACATTAGCAGGGGTAGTGAAGGAAACCCCTATTAGGAATGAGTAGAAATTAGAAGTCAAAGTGAAGTATAACCAAACTTGATTGAAGGAAATAAGTATTTAGGAGAGTTAATGATTTTTCCCTTCCTAGCATGTTAATAACTAACATTTATTAAATGCTTACCACGTCCCGCACACTGAACTAAGCACTTCTCACAAATTTCTTATTTAATGCTCACAACAACCCTATGATATAGATCCTACTGTTATCTCCATTCTGTAGATGAGAAAATTGAGGCTCAGAGAGGCTAAGTGATTTGCCCAAGGTCGCAGAATTGATAGTAAATAATTAGCCAGTATGAGTCCAGAGGCTGGATTCTTAACCACTATACACTGCCATTATACTATTTGGGGAGCAGGTTCTCAATGTCATGAATGCTTCTTGCATATCAAACTGGTTCCAAGAAAACAGTGTTTATGCAGGCCTGTCTGAAGATTATATTGTCCATTTGTTCCTCTAGGTACTGTAAAATCTATCTCTAGCTTGCAAATGACCAGTGGGAACGTCCTTAGATTTCATGGTTACGGTCTTTTTGTTCTGTGCTGTATTTACAGCAAGGATGCTTTTGCGGGCATTGTTAATTAAATTAAACAGTGTCCTCGGTGTGAGGCCCCAGAGAAATGATTCTCTGGTTTTAATACCAGAGATAATTGTGCTTTTCCTAATGCCTCTGGTTTGCCTTCCTCTTTTGCACATTGAATCATGAAAATATTCACACTTCCTTCTTTGTTTTAGCTGCCAAAAATCTGTGGCCACTCACCTGGAAATGTATAAGATCTTGCACGGCAGGTAAGTACCTCTGGCTTGGGGAGACATTTTCCAAGCAATATTTTCCATTTGAGAGGATGCTCTAAGGAATTCCCTGACCTCCTGTTGTTTCCACCTCCTGCTAATGGGAAAAGTCATGGTAATTGTGCAGTGGGTGGAAGTGAAGAACAGTTAAAAGGTCCTAAGCACTGAACTAGGCCCAGGGCTTATCAGATACAGAAGGTATATTCCTCACTTTCAGGGAGTTACAGCTTAGTGGAGAAACATGCAGATTTAGTTTTTTAAAACTTGCATTCAAGTTGTAATGGGAACACAGAAGAGAGCTCCATACTTGACCAAGAGAAATTAAAGTTCTAATACAGGAGTTGACAATTGGCCAGGATCTTGAAGCACAAGGAAACATCTATTGAACACTGCATGCCGTGCTGTTCTTTAGTTAGGTTAGTTTATTGAATCTCATCACAATGCCAAAAAACAGCTATGCCTTCCCCCGTATTTTAGATATATGGTGAAAGTGCGTTCATGGAAATAAGGCATTTACTCAGGGCCACACAGGTATGATGCTTTGAGGCTGTGATTTCAACCTAGGTCCGTCTTCAGGCATGTTCTTTCCCTCATTCCTTAGGGCTACTCAGGTCTAATGAGGGCTTCAAAGTAAGAATGCGTGCTTTATGTTTGGTTTGGGAAGTGGGAAAACAAATCCACACAGGAGGACCTGGTTGAACGTTTGCGCCCTTTGCACAGGCAAAGGAATGGGCTGAACGATTTCTCAGGCTATTTCCAAGCTTATGGTCTGAGCACGCTCATCCGAAAGAAGGGAATTTTTCCACTTCTAACCTGTGATCAGTGTTCCTCTCGGTTTAAATTGTTCCTCCTGTGCACTAAAGATTTTAGATCAGTTACATTTAAGCTCGATGAGGGAGGGGATCAAGCCAGTCTTGTTTGTTGCTGTATACCCAATGCCTGGCCCATAGAAGGCAGCAACATTCACTAAATGTTCACTGAATGAACACATGAATCATTGAAGAAACTTGAAGTTAATAGTAATGTATTAGATTTGGTAGTTTCTATGTCCCCCAAATCAGCATGAAAATTTTAGGTATTAAGTATTTTGAATGAAAAAAAAATCCACTATTTAGAAGTGCTTTTAGTCCAGGAAGACTTACCTGACAACTCTCACTCCAGCCCTTCCCCACCTCAAACTAAACACGCAATTTTTGCCAAGTATTCCAACAACACAGTGCATGTGCAGTCAGAGGAGCTATGAACACACCTGCAATGGTCTGCTTAGTTGCCCATCTTCTGCTGCTCCTCCAGAAGCTTCCCGAAGGCAGAGGCTATGGCTCTCTTAGTCACCTTTGTATTCACAGTACCTAGCCAAGTGCCTGGCATAAAGTAAGGTTGATTGGTTGAAAGAATGAAATAATGAATTAGTTAATCAATTAATTAAATATTGTAGCTGTCCTTGATTATCATATCAGACGCTTTACAAGCTTTTTTAGCGGAGTCATATTCCAAAGGAAAGCTAAACAAATACTTTGTAATGTTCTTAAAGCAAATTATTACACACAAGCTGCCATTCCCCTCTGCACATGTACACAAAGAAGAAAGAAACAATCACAAAAGTTCTGAGATGGTACGTAAGAAGCAGTATGAGAGCCTTCAAAAGCAAAACAGAGCAAAACAAAAAGGTTGGGATCCATTGTTAGCCCATCAGGCCTCCTGGTCATCATCTCATTGCAATAGTTCCTTCTTCCAAGGCTTCTGGTGCCTTCTCTTCTGAGTTACTGCCCTCTGAACGTCAGTATGGCTCCCTCTGAAGGGTTTCTGCCAGTTCATCTTTCACTTTCCCTCATTCTCCCTGCGGAAGTTACATGATTTTTACCTCTTATTCCTCATAATCCTTTGACCAAATTTTCCTACCCTGGATACTGCTTTATATTTTCAGCCTAATTATCACGTTTTTAAAATGAACCACATATTCAAGCATCCTGTTACTCTTTTCTGCATTATTTTACTTTTTCTACCATAATATTTTTCTCATGCTAAAGCTTCTCCTCCACACTTTGCAGATGGGAAGTCATACAAGTAACTGAAGTTTCTCTTCCTAGTCACTAATCATTTGAAAGTGATTCAAAAACATCTAGAACTTTTCATACCTCTTTCTAGAACATTTTGGTGGTAGCTGTGTACTATATAATAATATTATTCAGGGCACTGTTGTATCCGTTGCTTTATGAATAGAACTATTTAAGATTAATCTAACATGGGTGATTTATAATTGATCATAAGTAAAGTAACATCCATAGTAATAAACATCTGTATAGATTTATAATTCAAAGAATGCTTTCACATCAGCAAATCCTCACAACAGTCATATGAAGTAGCGATGATCTTGAACCCATTTTATAGAGCTCGGAGTGGTTTGTCCAAGATCAAATGGTCAGGCTAGATCTTTTGTCTACACATTGTTCCTTACATTATACCACTTGGGCAAAATTTAGAATCAGTCAATCCTGACTCTGGGAAAAAGGATTCTCCTCCCAACTGTTTTGTTCTGGGAGCATGGGAGACGTAAGGAGATCTCCTGATCTCTCCCCACAGTCACTTGGTTCTGTGCCTTTGCACAAACTGTTCCTCTTGCCTGGAAAGCCTATCCCCACCTCCAACCTGAAAAGTCCTATATATCTTTGTGTTCAGACATCACTCTCTCTGTGAAGCATGCCTGTCCTCCTCAACAAAGTAGTGGCCTCTTTTCTGTTTCTTCTGTTCCTTGGGTATCTTTCCCTACCAGATTTATCACCCTGGGATGTGTAGTGAGATCTCTGTCTCCCCAGGTGTGCTTTAGGCAGCTAGAGGGCAAAGATCATGTCATATCCAGTAGGCGTTCAGGAAATCCTAGCTGAGCTGAATTATCAACAGAGTTCTTAGCGTTAAATCATGTTGGAGGCATTCCTGGGGTGATATTTATTATCCCTGTGCTTTTTTCTAAAATTCATACTGATATTCCAGGTGACCTACTTGCTTCAGTGAGCTGTTTCAAAGCCAGGAAGTTGAAGTATTGTGTGTTTTATTTCTCCGTCTGATACATAAAGCCTGATGCTGTTGGAAGGCAGAAAACTACCCAGCGATACAGTCAACTCAGAGAGAGCTGGTTTCACCCTCGCCTGGTTCCTCAAGGCTCACAGAACATGATGAAGGTGGAGGGCCTTTCAAACGAAAGCTACTGCTACTCCATGTGCAAGAAAGGTGCTTCCTTTAGCATACCCGAGCTCAGAGGTGCAGCCTGATGTGTGCAAGCATTTTACATGCATTAAATTCTTACAACAGTCACGTGAGCCAGCATATCTTCATTCTTCACTGTGTATGAAAGTGAGATCAAGACAGAGGTATAATGACCTGCCCAAGTTTGCATACAATGGGAGATGTGAGATTTACAGAGTTCTGATTTCAAAGTAGGTATGCTTTATATTACACACATGGCCTTCTCTTGCTGTATGAGCAGCAATGGCATAAGTAAGAATGCCTTCTCACCTGAGTCATTCATTCAGATCTATTATTTTTCCCCTCTGGCCAGTGGCTTTGCTGTGGGAAGAAAACACTTCAACTCTTTTCTTTACAGTGCCCCTGGTTGAGAAGTAAATTGGTTATTTGTCCTTGGCAAACCTCTACATAATTAAGGCTTTTGATAAAACTCATTTTAATTCTCTGGCTTGGTCTCATGGCCTCGACCTCCTGATCTCATTTGGCTTTAACTTTTCTTTACCATTGTGAGTGAAACTCCCGCTGGTTTTTATAAATGCACCTTTCTCACTGGACGTAGCTTTCTCATGACTTTCATGTTTGTTTGATAGTTTTCTCAGAGGCATTAGTGGGAGGTATAAAAAATTCACATTAACAACCCCCCCTCATCTTTTTTCCATCAACCAAAGTCCCAGCAAGCAAAGAGACCAATGCTTGGAAAGCATTTTATGCTAATGATCAGAGGTGGCCCCAATTTCTTTTAGGCCACTGGATATTTTCATCTATTTAAAAAAACAGCTTTGAAGGAAATGGCCTGGAGCATAGTTGTTAACGTAGCATTGATAGATCAATGTCTGGAACTTTTGAGAATGGAGGAAATTATGAGGGCCAAATAACATCCTTCTCTTCACATTTCATAAGAGAGAGTATCTGGTGGAATTGATATGCAGACCTAGGGAAGCATATGAAGAGGATCTAAATAAGCCTTTGAGTAAAAAATGGCCTGGGTCTGGAACCCAGCACCACCGCTGTTTGTAGTAGTGGCTATTTGAGTCAATACATGCATTAAAATTCAGAGAACTATACACCACAAAGATCTGCAAGATTTCAGCCATTATTTCTTGAACTATTTTTTCAGCACCAAACTCTTTCTCATCACTTTCTGGGACTCTGACGACACAAATGTTAGACTTTTTTTATTTCAAAAAACAATTCTGTCACATTCTCCTTCCTAGTAAATCTTTCGGTCTTTGAAAATAAAATTAACTTTGCAGGGGCTGGCCCCGTGGCCGAGTGGTTAAGTTCGCGCGCTCCGCTGCAGGCGGCCCAGTGTTTCGTCATTTCGAATCCTGGGCGCGGACATGGCACTGCTCATCAGACCACGCTGAGGCAGCGTCCCACATGCCACAACTAGAAGAACCTACAACGAAGAATACACAACTATGTACCGGGGGGCTTTGGGGAGAAAAAGGAAAAAATAAAATCTTTAAAAAAAAAAAAAAAAAATTAACTTTGCAGACTTCCCAGGAATTATCCAATGTGTCCTTTTCTTCTTCCTTCAGGGGAAAGTACACACATGCGTGTGTGTGTGGTGCATGTGTGTGTGTGCACACATGTGAGCAGACACATATACATTCATGCCCCAGAGACAGAAAGAGAAAGAGAGATGGGGGGGGGGGGGCAACTTGGATAAGGATGCTATAGATTCAGATAAATAGAGGTTCCCCCATATTCCCCTCAAAATTAATGAAAGAGAAAGTGTCAGGATTGAGAATATCTGAGTCCCTGTCTTGGCTTCCTCCTTCTTTCTTGTTTTGGGGAAATAATCAAGGAATAAACCTCTCTCATGGGTACAGTACTTGCTAGCACTGACTATGTTGTAATTTCTCCTATTTATAAGAAAAAAGCATACTCACATAAGGAGTAGATCATTGGTTTTAAGCAAGGGGGGGTCAAGTTGAGCGCTGCCATGCCTTTAACCATCTGCACATCTACCTTGAAAAAGATGAAAACACATACTCAAATACGTTGTTTGCAGTCCTCTGTTTAGGATTTCTGCTTGTTTGCTCCTAGGCCCAGGACTGTTTTTTAAATTGAATATAGCTAGCTTTAGGCAGAAGAATGTAAAAAAGCAGTACAGAATGTATTTATATTGTTTGATCCTTGAATTTGATTGGAGAATGACAGCTGTGTACAAAAACTGCTGACTATTTTTAACTTCATGGTCTCTGGACATTTCGTATTCATTGCAATGAAAAAAAAAATTAACCTACATCTTGGCCCAGAGAGTGGATTTCTCTATAATTCTGGAAAACCCTAAAGCATCCCTCATCTGTTTTCCCTCCTATCTCCTTCCTGCCGCCATCCTCCCATCGCTCTTTTCTCCCCCTTACTTCCTTCCTTTCCAGAAACACTGATTTAGCACCTTCTTTGTGCCTGTCACTTTACTAGACACTATAGACGATACACAAGTGGATGAGATAAACTCAGATCTGGCCGAGGGCATTATCATCTGTTTGCAGAAACGGGCGCCATGGCATGAAAGAGTTGAAACAATCTTGGAACAATATATGTTCAGGTGTAGTACTGTCTCAGAGAGATAGTCTTTCTAGATTATTTCTAATCCCTTTGGAGTCAGTGTCTCTCAGAATTTGTTACCTTTGCACAGCCTTCCTCTTTGCAAAAAAGAAAACAAAAGAAATTCTCTTATTACTGGTTGTGTGACTGTGTGTGTGCTTGCGTATCGTGGGAGATCTTTTATTTAATAATGCATCCTACTTGTGTTTCAAGAGTTGATAGCTACCCCAGACTCAGCTATTGCTTTATTAAGCTGAATTTTCCTATATCACCCTCTGTGGAGACATTTCTGTTCAGAGCCTCTGAACCAAGTCAGGTGAAAATTGCTCATCGTGTAATAAGTCTTGAGCCCCGGGTCAGGCATTCAGAGGGCCACAAACAAAGATCCCCCTGAGTGTCCTATTTTACTGAGTTCTTGCATCATTCCAGGCAAAGCTGCCCCATGAGGTCTGGGCTCTCTCCTCTGGTTTTATCTCCAGTGATGACCTCGTAGGCAGCCAGCATCCCCTCAGGTCTGCAAATATAGACAGCTTCTGTCTGCTCCCAGTAATTAGTGTGAGGGAGCTGACACAGACACATTCCCTACTGGGAATCACCAGTCTCGCTGGTACCCTCCCTGGCTTCCCCGGACGCTGCCTGGGAATTATCCATCTGTTTATCTCATTCAGGAGGGAGGGTGCCTGGTGATGCCATCCTCTGGCGTGACCGACTGGGAGTGTTCTGAGGAAACCTGGAGGCTGATAGTGTGAGAGAGAGCTAATGAGTGCAGGACCCTCAGGAATGACCTCAGGATGCTGCCAGCCTTCTCCCACCCCAGCTTCTCAGTACTTCCTAGGGCAGTAATTAACCCTGAGAGTCAGTGGTGGAACAAGGCTGTGTGCAGGGACTGGCTGCTCAATTTAGCAAGGAGAGGGTCAGGGGCATGTAGAGACAGCTATATCCAGGAGAGTTTGCTACCTGGGGAGAAGCTCACTTCTGCCTTCTCACGGGAAGCCTATGACCTATGATTTGATAGAAATAATTTGATTTTTTTCTTGAGAAGAGACAGATATTAAATATGGATGTGATGAAAAGATCTTAAAAATTTTAGAACCTGGGCTAGCTTTCCAATTTGTTTGAAGAAGTCTATTACATGTACCATTGAACAACCACTCTCTTCCCTGAGTCATGGGTTTTGGTGGATTTAGTTTCCAGGATGGGGCTCTCCATCTTAATAAGGCAAGAATAAAAGCTCCCGCCACCTGACGGCTTGTCACAGCTCCCAGCAGGATCAGGGAGGGACGGAGCTGTCAGGGGCAGGTGAAGGCTGAGCTCAGGCATCCTCGAGCCTGTCAGCTGTATATATACCACAGCCGCAGAGGAAAGCAGTAGCCTCCTGAGTCTCAGTAGCAGAAACAATTTTCCAAAAACACACTTATCTTTTTTACCTTAGCTAGGTGCTGCTTCTCTTGTTGGAACAGGGACTCAGAAGCAATCATTTTCAGATTTATTCAATAGTGAAAATTTTTCTCAATTTCACAGGACAGGCATGTGCCACCAAGCAGTATTATCACTAACATCATCAATCACCAACTAATTCATTCAATTAACCATTCGTTTAACAAATCTTTGTCGAACTAATAATGTTCTACGTGCCCAACTCTAGATATTGAATTATGAAAGTTTCACTGATTACATTCAAGGTACTCAGAATCCTTGGGGTAAAACATGCAAGAAAACATACAATTTTAATCTGATATAATGTGCATAGTGACAGAGGCATTATTCAATGACATACGAAAGTAAATGAGAGAGAAGAAACCAGATGGAGGAGGCAAGGTCGTTCTAGGCAAATAGAAGAATGGCGATATACAAGTGCGAATAACTCACTCAGCTCATCATCGTGTAGGGCAGGGCAATGAGTGGGACTGGAAGGCAGGTAAGGGCAGACCTTTAAGGACTGTGCCATGCTAGGGAGTGTGGACTTCATTCTGAAGTTGACATTTATATAAGAATATTAAACGATGTAACTAGTATGATCTACTTCACCAGCTTAGAGCACAGGGAAGGTTGCAAGAAAAGAATAAAAACATCCTTGGAAATGTTTTTAGGAGAAATATTAATAACTTTTGTGGAGGGACAGAGATGAATGAAAATGGAGTAGGACTCATAGGGAGCCACAATTGTATCTTCTATGTTCATTTATTTTTTTAACAAAAAGTTTCGAAGCAAGTTGGCATAGGATAAAATTTGTGATGGGTAATGATTTGACAATAAGAAACTTTTTAAAAATTTAATTTAATTTTTTTTTTTTTTGATGAGGAAGATTTGCTCTGAGCTAACATCCATGCCAATCTTCCTCTATTTTTTATGTGAGTTGCCACCACAGCATGGCTTGACCAGTGGTGGAGGTCCACACCCAGGATCTGAACCTGTGAACCCTGGCTGCCGAAGTGGAGTGTTCCAGACTCAACCACTGTGCCATGGGGCTGGGCCCTAAAATAACTTTTAAAAATATTAAGGGTTTGTTAACAAAACAAAATTTAACCATGTACATTTGAAGATCTAGTTGGCTTTATTAAATGATTCATGAATTAGGCAGCATCTCATATAGCAAGCAGATACTCCAGGAGTTAAACAAAATGGAAGGTGTTTGTAGGAAGGAAGGTGGGGCAAGGAAGTTATTAGTAAAAGAAAGGAAAGGATTATTTTGGGCCAAGACATCTTCTCTTTGGGGGTAAGGGAACAGCAAAAGTTTTATCAGCCAGATTGCCTGTGCTTCTTCTGGGGGATGGAGAGGGCCCACGTGACAGTTACCTCACTGGTACTGATCAGAAAATTGCAGACTGGTTGATTAAGATAGCATTTCTGGGGAAAGTCAAAACTGCAATTACGTCAGATATTAAATCTAGGTTTGATATCATGGGCTTTAGCACAAGTGATGCCATTTTGGGCCTCTGGTTTTCTCTTCAACAGGTTATATCTTTTTAACATTCAAATTCACTCAAGTCTCCATTTGTGCAATTTGGCAAATGTTATAGACTTGGCGAGTGTTATGCACTAGATTTATTTATTGAATTCTTAATCCTCAGTATTTCAGAATATAACTGTACTTGGAAATAGAGTCTTTAAAGAGGTGATTGAGTTAAAATGAAGTCATTTATTCGGACACAGACACACACAGAGAGGAGACCATGTGAAGACACAGGCAGAGGATGGCCATCTGCAAGCAAAGGAGAGAAGCCTCAGAAGAACCAACCCTGCTGACATCCTGATCTTAGACTTCTAGCCTTTAGAACTGTGAGAAAATACATTTCTGCTGCTTAATGCTTTGTTATGACAGCTCTACCAAACTAATATAGCAAAGATTTTAGAGTGTCTCTCTTAGGGCTTCCTCAATACTCAATACAGTCATGCATCACTTAATGATGGAGATACATTCTGAGAAATGTGTTGTTGGGCAATTTTGTCATGGTGCAAACATCATAGAGTGTACTTACACAAACCTAGATGGCATAGCCTACTACAAACCTAGTCTATGTGGTACTAATCTTATGGGACCACCATTGTATGTGTGGTTCGTCACTGACCGAAACGTCGTTATGCAGCACATAACTGTAATTGTCAAAGAACTGGGGAATTATTCAGCCCAGAGTCACTAGTCCTGCTTCTAGGTGAAAAGAGAACTCAAGAATTAGATGTGGCTGCAGACAGATGCTAGCTTTTTGATTGCCTAGTTTCTTTTGCTGCCGATGGTGCAGTTGAGATGGTGCTACACTGTTGAATGTTTCCTGACTAACTGCAGCAAAGACGTCTTTCTTGGTCTGGATCCTACTCCCATGAACATTCTTTTCATCCAAAGTGCTCAAGGTTGAACACACAAGGTTAGAGTTCGTTAGTTTACTTTGAAGGCCCAGCAATTGTGCCTAAGATTTTCCTCTGGGATAAGGAGGGGTTTCCAATCTCAACCAGCTACACACCCATTCTCACCTCCATTTAGGCCCTACTGTTGAGCCTGGGTGGCCAGCCAGGCTCTCCTTTCCCTCTTGGCACCTTCCCTTTCAGGTCCTTTCCTCTGTCAGTGGGTATTTTGTGAGACCTAATCAATTCACAAGTAAAAATGAGATAGCGTTGAACCTCATATAGAAAGAGGTTGGCATCTCTTCCTCTTGGGGGGGCTCCTGAGTCCCTTCGCACATTTTTCTGCATTCTTGTCACACCACAGTTCTGCTTATTTTGGGTATTAGTTGCCTATTTGATTAATATGTGAATAAGGGACCTGCTAAGTAAGTTTCTACAGAATGAATCAATCTAATTTATGGTGCTTTAAGGTTCCACCACAAAAAAGAAGCTGAAATTTTTTAAATGGTAAGTTTTCTTGATTAAATCCCAAATAGTCTCTATAGTCATACAAAAGAAAAAGAGAAATGATCAAAATGTTCTAGTTCCAACGGGTCTTAAATTGTCACTAATACTGTCTTCTAAAAGTTAAAATAATGGCTAATTCCTGCCCCCTCCCATTGCCCACAGGACACAATCCAAATTAATTCTTAACTTGGCTCCAACTAAAAAGGAAAGGAACACACACAAAATAGACAAATTTCGACTCTTCCTTTAAGGGTCAGTCGCATATTCACTCTTATTTATGTGCTTCCAAATAAATTGATTCATGGTTTTTTCTTTGATTCTTTGTCATTTTTCTTAAGTTTGTCTACCCTGCTTATAAAAGTAAAGCCAGAGGCTGTTCTTTTTTCATCTTAACAACCACAAAGCATAGCAGAGTGCCTGCATATGGTAAAGAAATAAACGAATGAAACAGACTTTTGGAAAGTATTGCTGATTGCAATGTAGAGTACGTCTTCACATACCTTTAAAGTTTCACCCACTAAAATCAGGAAAACAAAGTAAAAATGATGTATCATTTGGGCAAGAAATGACGTATATAGACTAAACAAACAATAGCAAGAATGGACAACAGCAGATTTTAGAGAGAAAGAATTGTCAGGGCTTGGTGTTTAATCGGTTAAAAGGTATAAAGGGAAAGAGATGATTCCCAAATTGCCGACAGGGAAAACTGAGAAAAGTTGGTGACTTTTTCTGTTAGAACACCAGAAAAAGAGCAAGTTTAGGATACTCAGGTGATTTTTTTTTAGTATTTACCAAGTGTGGTGAAATGTGTTTTGTCATTAAAAAATTCACAGTCTAGTTGGGAGTTGAGACATAATCTGAATTAATGGAAAAAATTGTGAAATGGCTTAGAAAAGATATCATATCTAAGGGAAATGGACACTCTGGGGAAAAATATACCATTTACTTCCCAGAGGAGAATAAAAGTCAACATTGCAATTGCTGCATGATCTAGAACCAACTACTCTACCATTCTGAGCTCAAGTTCCCAAACGGCAATAGCAAACATTTTTGTTGATTTGACATCATGGCACAATGAAAGCTGATGAGCTCACTAGGCATTAGTGAGGATTCTTTCTGTTTGGCAAAAACCCAGCTCATAGTGGCTTCTGCTTAGAGGGAAAGTTTTTGGTTCACGTAACTGAAAAGACCAGAGATAACGGGATAGAGTTTCAGATAAGTTTCTTCAAAATGCACCATTTTTATAATTAAAGGGCAAGTCATAAATTGGCAGAAAATATTTTATATTCTCTCTATACATGTGTATGTAAAAAATGGTATTCCATTCTGATTTACTGCTACACATGGCAACATGGGTGAATCTCACAGAAATAATGTTGATTGGAAAAGTACAGACACAAAAGAGTAGATCTTGATGGTTCCATCTATATCAGGTTTAGAAATGAGCCAAACAAATTATCACAATAGCATTCAGGATAGTGGTTATATTTTTGGAAAGGATGAAGACTGGGCAGGGTAGTGAGAAGAATTTTGGAGGGCTGGAAACAATCTTTATGTTGATTCAGGTGGTGGTTACTTGGCTGTGCATAATTTGTAAAAATTCATTAATCTGTATATCTAAGATTTGTGTGCTTTAGTGTATGAATGTAATACTTAAATCGAAAATGTCATAAATAAAACAGAAAAATGTATAAGCAAAGAGTAAAAGTAGTAATGGATTAAAATCTATTGATACTGCCACTAATAATAACAAAAAAATGAGTCAGTGGGGATGCTCTGATAAAAGGAAAAAGGATAGAAAACTGTTCTTTACAGAATGCCAGTTAATAAATGTGGAAGTTTGTAAAACACCATTTTGCAACCATCACTGTAATAATTGATTCGGAGAAATCATCAATGGGTACCAAAACCATTGGGTGAAAGTTAAGAGGGGAACAGGCTATAATATAGTTGTCAAAAATAATAACCAAATCAAATATTGACATGCCAAAGCAGTCAAATGTATATTGTGAGACGTTTTACGAGACCACTGGCTTGGACACTCATTTTTCAGTTGTTCAATGCCTACATAAAAATACAATTGATTTTTGTATATTTACCTTACTCTTTCTAAACTGACCTTGAATTAGCTAAATTTATTCGTTAATTCTAAAGTATTTTTGCAATCAGACCATTAAGTATAATAATGATGCAGGTTTTTGTAGATACTCTTCACCGGTTTGAGGAAGCTTTCTTTCTATTTCCAATTTTCCTGAGATTTTTTAAAATAGCGAATGCATGTTGACTTTTGTCAAATGAGTTTTGCATATAGTAAGCATATATTGAGAAGATATTCTATTAGTATAGTGAAATACATTGATTAATTTTCAGACATTAAACCAATCTTTCATTTTTGGTATAAAACTCACATGATTTATTATCCATTTTATATATTGTTGGATTCAATTTGAAGTTGTAAGAAGTAGTACAGAGAGATCTGGTGTGCCTTTCCTCCAGTGGGAAATTGGCATTGCTGTAATGCACGGGATCTTATTCAACTGTCTTCAGTTTTACTTGTACTCGTGTGTGTGTGTGTGTGTGTGTGTGTGTGGAGGTGTGTGGATGTGTGCTTGTCTTTATCATGCAATTTTATCATGTCAGGTTTTGTGTATCTACCATCAGAGTCAAGGCACAGACACAGTTCTGTCACCATAAGGATCTCTTGTGCTACTTTTTTAGAACTACACTTCCCTCCTACATCCCCTGACTCCTGGCAATCTCCTCCATGTCTATAAATCTGTCTTTTCAATATTGTTATATAAATTGAATCATAAAGTATGTAACCTTTTGGGATTGGCTTTTTTCACTCAGCATATCCCCCTTGAGATGAATTCAAGTTGTGTGTATCAATAATCTGTTCTTCTTTTTGCTGAGCAATATTCCATAGTGTAGATATACCACTGTTTATTTAGACATTTACCCATTGACAATTATTGAGTTGTTTCCAGTTTTTCCTATTACACATCATTGTTATGAATATTTATGTGTAGGTTTTTGTGTGAACATAAGTTTTTACGCTATAGGATAAATGCCCAAGAGCACAATTACTGGATTATATGATAGTTGCATGTTTAATTTTATAAGAAACTGCTAAATTGCTTTCAAGGGTGGCTGTATCATTTTACAGTTCCAAGAGCAATATTTGAGTGATCCAGTTTTTCTTCATCCTTGTCAGTATTTGGCATTGTCATTTAAAACATTTTAGCCATTACTATAGATATGTAGTGATATCTTATCATGGTTTTAATTTGCATTTCACTAATGGCTAATGATGTTGAACATATTTTCGTACTTACTTGCCATCTGCATATCCTCTCTGAGAGAATGTCTCCGTTTATGTCTTTTGCCCATTTTTTGCTTGGATTGTTGGTTTTTCTGCTGTTGAGTTTTGAGAGTTCTTTACCTATGTTCTAGATAAAAGTCCTTTGGTAGATGTGTGATTTGCAAATATTTTCTCCCAGTCTGTAGCTTATCTTTTTATCCTCTTACAGGGTCTTTCAAAGAGCAAAATATTTTAATTTTAGTGAGGTCTAATTTATCAGTTTTTGCTTTTATAGATTGTCCTTTTGTGTCAAGTAAAAAAATGTTAACAAATTCTATTTATTTAACAGATACCAGGCTCCACTGGAACAAATGAGAATAACAACTAGACGGCACATGGCACAATGCTTGAAACAGACTAAATGCTCAATAAACATAATTTTCCTTATGATATCATTATGTGAATTAAGTAACAAATATTTATAAAAATAATTTTCTGAATTGTATATTAGAACCAAAAATTTAGTAAGGTATGACCTTTTACTCCATTGTCAGAAACAGAATTTTCTGGACACATTGCAGAGCACTTTTCCTAGCTGGTTAACAATTTAAATTTATATCTATATCTATAACGTAAACTGTAAGAAATTGCTGATATATAACTGTTCTGATCTTCAGAAAAATCAGTTCATACATCTCAACTCAACCCAGTTTTTCTCCCTTCCTCCCACCCTCCCTCCCTCCCTCCTTCTCTCATTTTCTCTGCCTACCTATCTTTTATATGAATAAACACATATCCATAAATTCTTGAAATCTCTGTAAACAGAAAAGTTTTATTCATCAAAAAATACAGTTAGACAAATGATGACAGATTTGTAATGAGCGATAAAACAGCTTAGAATAAAAAGTCTTATCCTGAGGTTTTCGCTTTTGTTGTTATCATATGGAAGAAAAAGAATCACAAAATAATTAAGAGATAGACCTCTGGGCTTGAAATCTATTTTTGTCACTTATTAGTTCTGTGATAACATCTCTTGCCTCCTATTCTTCACCAGTCAAATGGGGAAACAAAAATTACCTCGCTCCTGGTGACACTGTGAGGATTACCTAAGCCGTGCACATAAATCACTTAAAACAGCATGTAACATATAACAAGTTCTCAGTAAAAATTAGCAATTACCATTATTAATAATGTTATTAGAGAGTCATACCAAGGTATCTGCTTTTGTTGAAAATTTTTGTTTTCAGCACGTCTAAAGACTGATTTTTCTGCCCAACCCATTACTTCATTTATGTAAATTTTACATACTCTGGATACAAACGGCCAAAGATAAATTAAGTGGTTCTTGTCAGTGACCCTTTTTGGACAAGACCTATGTGCAGGTTGTTGCAAAGAGTCATTTACCTTTGCTATCTCTCTTTTTCTCTTTTGGTGAGGAAGATTGGTCCTGAGCTAGCGTCTGTTCCCAGTCTCCCTCTTTTTGCTTGAGGAAGATTGTTGCTGAGCTAACATCTGTGCCAATCTTCCTCTATTTTATGTGGGATGCTGCCATAGCATGGCTTGACGAGCAGTGCTGGGTCCATGTCCAGGATCCAGGCCTGAAAACCCCGGGCCTCAGAAGCGGAGTGCACAAACTTAACCATTAGGCCACCAGCCTGGCCCCACGCTGTCTCTTATTTATTGCGTATGTACTTATTAAATGGTAACCATGCTCCAGGCCCTGTTCTAGGAGTGAGTATACAGTGGTGGATCAGAGAGGAGTCCTTGCTCTCAAAGGGTTATGTGTGAGGAGAAGATAGACTACAAACATGCAAATACATTTATATCAAGTACTATAATATCGGGTATGGATAATTCTAGAAAGAAAAAAGAGAAAAATGGGGTGCTATTTTAGATAAGTCACAGAAGACTCTCAGAGAAGGTTGAGCAGAGACCAAATGAAGCAAAGGAGGGTTTCATAAATATTTGGTGAAAAATATTCTTAGCAGAGAAGGCTGTAACGTAAAGAAAGTGAGGCAGAAGCACAACTGGGGGTATTCAAGGAACAGGAGTGGGGGATGGGGGCGGGGCTAGAATATGAGTACAGAGAAGTATGTGGGGTCCAGATTTTTCCCTGTAGATCACTATAAGGACTTTAGATGGGACGACTTTTGAGTGTTAATAGCAGGGAATGGCAGTATATTATTTACATGTTTAAAGAATTACACCGGTTGCTCTAGATTAGGGAGGAAAGAATGGAAAAAGACTAGTCAGAAGTCTACTGCAGGGGACAGGTGAGAGATGTCATGCCTTAGAGCAGGGTGGTGGTAGTACAGATGGAGACAAGAGATTGGATTCTGGGTACATTCAGACGGAAAGCTGAGAGCAAGTGCTGACAGGCTGGATGTGTATTGCTGTGAAAGAAAAAGAGAAGCTGTGGACCACTCTAAGGTATTCGGTCTGTGCAACTTGGAGAATGGTGGCACCATTTACAAAGATAGAGAAAACTGGGGATGGAGCAGGTTTGTGGTTGGTGGTGTAGGTGGAAAATTAAAAATAACTGTTGGTCATCCAAGCAAAGGTGTCAAGAAGCAGTTGGACACATGATTCTGAAATTCAAGGCAAAAGTCCAAGCTACTGATGTAAATTTGGAAACATTACTGAATAGAAAGTATTCCAATTGATTTATGGAAATTATCCAGGGAGTGAATATACTGTGGTTAGAAGAGAGAAGAGGAACAAGGCATGAATTGTGGAGCCCTCCATCTTTTAGAAGTGGAGAAGATAAAAATAATCCAGCAAAGGAAACAGAAAGAGTGGCCAGTGAGGGAGGAGGGAAATTGGGAAAATGTACTTGTCTTCCCAAAACAAAGAAAATGCTTCAAGAAATAGGAATGATTGAATATGACAGTGTTGCTGTTGAGTGAAAAAATATGAAGACAGAGAACTTGCAAATGCACCTGGTTTCTGCTAGAGACAGAGACCTCTCTGGAGTAGGTTTAAATGAAAAATGGATGTGAGGAAATGGAGACAATCAATATAGAGAGCTCTTTTAAGGAGTTTTACTATAAGGGGAAATAAAAATGCGGTGATTGTAGAAGAGGGATGTGAGATTAAAGGGCAGATTTTCTTTTAAGATTGGAGCTATTTCACCATGTTTGAATGGTAGTGGAAGAAATCCAGTAGACAAGAAAAACCGATGATACAGGAAAAACAATGGGCAATGCCAGAGAAACATCTTTAAATGAGAAAGGAGATTTGGTGCTAAAGTAGCGGGGGGGTTGACTTTAGAGAAAAGGAAGGCTAGCATAGTAAACATGTCCAGATGCAGGTGGACTGTGGGGATATCAAGAGAGGATAGGAAACTTCTCTGCTCAGTGCTTCCATTTTCTCAGTGAAATAAGTAGCAGGGTTATTGGCTGAGAGGGAGGAGATCACAGAGGATGGTGAAGGTTTGAGAAAAGAAGAAATCATGTGGAATTGTTGTCACCTTCCTCTCCACTGTTTAGATATATTTTTAAAACTCCTTGGCCAATTTAGTTTTAATACAGAAAAAAAAAGAAAGAAAAAAAAGTCTGGGTAACATGGAGAGAAAGAGTTGAAATTGCCAAGGCTGTTCAAAGCATGGGTCCTGCAACAAATGTGGATTTCAAGGGAAGTTACAAAGAATCCAGTGTAAGATGGGGGGTATGTAATAGTTAATCAAAATATTAAGAATCTTGCTTAGTAAGAAAAGAATTGGATATAGATGCCCTTGAGACACAGGTATAGTTTCAGATACACAATTTCTTTATTGTAAATAAATACCATAGAATGACACAGCTGGTTACATGAACTAGAGATTATATACCCCCTTGCTATATATAAATGTGTATGTGTTTATAGGTACATATATATTATAGACATTTTCCATATTATCAACCAATTTTGGAATATGATGAGATCAGCGAATGGGTTTCCTCCACAGAAAAATGGAAATAACCACCTATGTACAATACTCTCCATAAAGAAGTGTTCATGGATCAAGGGCAAGAATTCTGATCTTACCCCAAATGCATGTGGAGCTAACTGACCTTCCCTCTCTCATGTTCCTGCTTGTGGATTTTATCCTCTGAGCTGCAATGCCCATCTCTGTTTTCTTGCCCACAAAACTGCTGTTTTTCCTTTAAATTCGAGGTTAAGCTTTGCCATGTCTGTGAAGTTTTTTCTGATTCTTAACAAATCCTAGGGGTTCCTTCTTCCAAGCTCCTGATTATTCCGCAGCAGCATCGATCACCTTGATTTCTAACTACTGGTTTGCAAGTCTGTTTAACCCATGATACTGTGGATTCTTTGAAAGCAGGGACTAAATCTTCTCATTTCTGAATCCTCCTTACCTAGATTGCTGCCTGGCAAGTTTTGAATGAATTTTACAAATAAAGAAAAATGAGAACTAGAAGAGCATTGGTGACTTACTCAAGCAAGTCAGTGGCAGTACGAACAAAGACCATAGGGTTTTTCTTGCTCTTTATTCTTCCGGCATCTATCTATTTTTAGGAAAGAAAACATTTTACTCCAGGAGATGGTGGTGGGGTAGCAGTGGAGCTGTGGTGCACATCCAGAAGGATAAGTGCTCCCCCTTGTGGCACCTCTGGGAAGTGGAGGTGAAAATGACCATGGACTCACAAAGCCCTGTTAAGAAGCAAGATGGATCTTTAGCTGGAAGTGAAAAATTGTACCCTCAACTTGTCTTCCCCCAGGAGGAAGTTAATGAAAAGATATTTCCTTTCACCATGAGAGAAAAATATCTTCATATCAATTATCTTAAGTATTTTCATTAGATTTCACAGGCATCTAACTAGGTTCTTTCGGTAGACACTTTCATCTCTATTGTGTAACATAAGTCCTCACTACAACCCTATTGAAGCAAGTTCACTCATCCTAAGGTTATAGATGAGAAAACTGACATTCAGAGAGTTAAGATGATCATCCAAAGGGTGCAGAGCCTTGAACTCTTCTGTGGAGTGTACTTCCCACCACACTGTGCTGTCCTTTTAGGCAGTAATCGTGTGGATAGCCACAAAATGAGTTAGCCATTCTTGTTGCCAGATTTACGTTAGCCACCAAATAGGCAAAAGCAGCTGACACTGGGCTGACAGCTCAGGTGCAGAAATCAAAGCTCCGTTTTCCTACACAAGGACTCTGAGTGGTCAAAAACTGAGGTGATGACAAAGGCTACTGTGGGGGGTGGAGGGAGGATGGCTGAGAAGTATGTGGATTTCTCTCTCTGACCCACAAGCTCAGATCTTACAAGTAGCCACAGGGGTCCTAATGCTTTACCCGGAACAGAGGTCAGAGAAGAGAGGAACAGGTCTTCAGGGTGACTCAGGTAAAGGCTCCAAAGTCTAGCCCAAAACAGTTTTTTTCCTAAGACTCAAGACATTCTTTTAACCAAGACAACAGCTTGGGGACATGCAGCAGACTATAAGGGACCTTTCAGAAGGACTGGATATTGCCTTCACTGGAAGAAGAAATATTAGCTTTGATCTGATGGATGCTGTCATAACCCGCTTTCCCCTCCATCTTGAAGATCTTCACCCTTTGTAGATCTAATAAATATCCCAACCACGAGAGCATGATGAACACATTTCCATATCTTGAATCTTTGCAAAGCAAGGATGAAAATAACAGCTAATATCTGTTGATCACTCCTTATGTGCAAAATACCTTACCTGCACGATTCTCTCATTTTATCCTCACAGCAAACCGTATTGTATTGACCAAGAAAGGCTCTAGCGTTTAATTGACTGGCCCACGGTCTCAGTGAGTAGTTGGCAGAGGCGGGATTGAAAGCAACAACTTGACCCTACACCACATTGCCCGAAGGACTGACATAAATAGATGATCCCTGAGCATACATAGATCGATCCCCTGATCATAAATGGATTCCCTGAGCGTCTGAGGCCCTGACTGTCCAGCCACAGTGCTGCTCCCCTAGTTTATGCAGCACATCGGAGATGGCAGAAGCGGAGAACAGCTGAAGCTTCCCCTACCCACTCTGCTTACCTGGTCAGATGGCTGAGGAATAGCCCAGGATCTAGCCAGCCATGTGTTTCTTCAGAAAAATAACAGCAATTAAAATTCTCACCAAGAATGAACATCGCGGGGAGAATTTATAGCTGACAAAACTTGTAAAGAAATACAGGCGACTGCGTGTGCTTGGTACTTTGACTTTGAGGTTGATTTATTATTGATTACTAGCCTGCTTTGATTGTCAGTTTTGCTTTCAGGAATCACCTCGATGTTGTCTCTTTACAACTTTCCGGAGGTTTTTTTCCGTTTGTCTTCTCTCCTACAGAAGCCCTGTGGTCCCATGCCACTCTGTGCTAGCTCTCATAACATTTCCAGCGTGGGACCTCATGGTAGTGCCTCTCATTGCCCTTGTCAATGCCACCTGGCTCCATTGTTGAGCATCAGAGGCTCCAAATTGTGCCTGCCCACCCTCCCCTCAGTCACTCTGCATGTAATAAAGCCCAGCAGGAAGCAAAAGGATTGGGGAAAAATTCTCCCTAAACCACACGTTTGTTAGGATAAAAAGTAGGCTTTGTCAACAGGGTAGGTAAGTGTTGAGGGAGATTTGAGATCACCCCCCAACCCTCTACCCCCTGGGCTTGCTACAACCAGAGTGTGGATGCTGTAAAGATACTGGAGGACAGCTTTGAGGTCAGAACTTCAAGTTTGAGTCTTTTAAATGAGGATCATAATAACCACTAATACCAATGTTGTAACAGATGGGTCATTTCCACTCTTGTAATTTTAGGATATATACATTAGGGGGCATCGTGAGGCAGATGAGTGAGGCCAGGCATATCTGGGTTTGCATCCTAACTTGCACCACTTAGGAAATGTGTGAATTTATAGAAATTTGTTTCAACTTCCTGACCCTCAGTCTCCTCATCTGCAACAGAGTTGAAGCTACCTGCCACATGGAGTATGGAAATAAGACAGTGTGTATAAACAGCTGCTGTAAAGAACTGGCATGCATGTTCCAAAACCCTTCATTTCTTTCACCAGAGCTCCTGTTATCCTTGACCACTGGATACAAAAGAACAAGAAGGGGAGAGGAGATTGCCCCCAGATGCACACCTGTCTTCGACCTCCTACCTAATGATCGTGAAACAATAGCAACTTCTGCTACAACCACCACTTCTAATATGGCTGCTTTTATTACTGCTGCTCCTTTTATTACTGCTGCTCTTCTGGTGTTATTTATTAAGCGCAACTATGTAGGATATTTAAAGAGCACTGTGCTATGCGCTTTACCTGCATTATTGATTTTCATCTCAATATGTCTGCTTTCCATCAAATCTTTATTGCGTGGCCTTGAAAAATAGCTATTCTGTTCCAGCCCAGAGTGTTTACAGGGCAAGGTTATCACAGGAGGCCCTCATTAGGAAACTGGGACTCCAGAGGCTCGTGGAGAATAGGACTCTGCCACCGGTCTTTTCTTTTTACCGTCTCGGCCCCAGCACCTCTGATGAGCCCCCCTTTGACTGATTTCATAGCTCGCCATCCTAACCGTTCTGGGCCCTTTATTCAGTGTTTCACTGCAGCGTTTTCAGGCAAGCATAAATCTCCAAATCTTCAGGTTTTGAGTCAGGGAGAACAAAATCTCAGCATCGCTTTTCGCGCTGTTTGTCACTCTCAAGCGGTTCCTTTCCTTTTGTTCCAGTCCTTCTAAATGCCAAAAAACAGCAGAAACAAAAAAGCAATCGCGAAACCACATTCTGAGATATTCTTCGTAGAAAACAAAACAATATCCATTTTTATTGTGTTGAACACGTACTTTCTCTAAACAAAAGAAATCGATGAACTGAAGCAAATACAGCATGCTTTCCTTGGCCCTGACCTAGACAGAGGAGCTCTAGACACTATCGAGGCTGTTGTTTCTTTGTCCTGATTTTCTATCCTTGTTCCTAATTGATGTTCTCGAAGGTATCTGAGCTTAGATAACTATTTAAGATTCCCTTCTGGATTACTTTTGGTAGTTAGTGAAAGTTTACTACCTACAGGCTTTCTGAGACAAATGAACTCCAACGTATTCATAGACCTACAGAATGTCAGAACTAGGAAGAACTTTAAGCGTAAGGTTTTTCTGGGGCAACCACCTCACTTGACAAGAGAGGAAACTGAGACCTGGAGAGCTTTGGGATGTGTGTGTTTTGGGGGTTCAGAGGGGATCTTCTCTGTAATACAGCATTCACCTCTTTGTGCATTTGGTCCTTTGAAATTATTTTAAAATTGCACATACTGAATAAGAGGCACCCCTCTGAGGTTAATAAAATCAGATTCTTCCAATAGGCTAGTGAAGCAATAGTACTTTGACCAGATTCAGCTTCCTTCTTCCACACCCACAGGGGTGCAGAGGAGGCGAGGGGAGTATAGTAGAAGAGTTACACTAAATATAATTAAAAAATAATCTTTCTTCAACACAAAGGGGCTTTCAGAGCCTTTTTGCTTCC
Source organism: Equus quagga (assembly GCF_021613505.1). NCBI lineage: Eukaryota > Metazoa > Chordata > Mammalia > Perissodactyla > Equidae > Equus > Equus quagga. Next base: position 40,486,832 of record NC_060280.1, on the reverse strand, counting down.
CACCTGGCTGGCTGGGATTTGCTGTGTGTGTAATTCCTGTGTCAGGGGCTGCCCACATGACGAAGTGTCCAGATTACTTTGGGGGGGGGGGGTCCTATTCATTCTTATTCCTTCAAGTTCCCACTCAAAAGCCTGAAAAATATACCATCAGACATACTAGCTGTCCAGGCTTAAAAACTTTGTTTTTAAATTGAGGTTATGATAGTTTATAACCTTGTGAAAGTTCAGTTGTACATTATTATTTGTCACTCATATTATAGGTGCACCACTTCACCCTTTGTGCTCACTCCCCAGCCCCCTTTCCCCTGGTACCCACTAATCTGTTCCCTTTGTCCACATGTTTACCTTCCACATGTGAGTGGAGTCATACAGAGTTCGTCTTTCTCTATCTGGCTTATTTCACTTAACATAATACCCTCAAGTTTCATCCCTGCTGTTGTGAAAGGGACAATTTTATCCTTTTTTATGGCTGAGTAGTATTCCATTGTACATATGTACCATATCTTCTTTATCCAGTCATCAGTTGATGGGCACTTAAGTTGCTTCCACATCTTGCCTATTGTAAACAATGCTGCAATAAACATAGGGATGCATGGGTCTCTTTGAATTGCAGATTTCAAGTTCTTTGGATAGATACCCAGTAGTGCCATGGTTGGGTCATATGGTATTTCTACTTTTAATTTTTTGAGAAATCTCCGTACTATCTTCCGTAGTGGCTGCACCAGTTAGCATTCACACCAGGAGTGTATGAGGGTTCCTTTTTCTCCACAGCCTCTCCAACATTTGTATTTGTTGTTTTGGTTATTTTAGCCATTCTAACGGGTGTAAGGTGATATCTTAGTATAGTTTTGATTGCATTTCCTTGATGATCACTGATGATGAGCACCCTTTTCATGTGTCTATTGGCCATCCGTATATCTTCTTTGGAGAAATGTCTTCATATACTCTGCCCATTTTTTGATTGGGTTGTTTGATTTTCTGTTGTTGAGTTGTGTGAGTTCTTTATATAGTATGGAGATTAACCCTTCGTTGGATATATGATTTGCAAATATTTTTTGCCAGTTGGTAGGTTGTGTTTTTGTTTCAATCCTGTTTTCCCTTGCCTTGTAGAAGCTCTTTAGTCTGATGAAGTCCCATTTGTTTATTCTTTCTATTGTTTCCCTTGTCTGAGAAGACATGATGTCTGAAAAGATCCTTTTAAGACTGATGTCAAAGAGTGCACTGCCCATATTTTCTTCTAGAAGTCTTATGGGTTCAAGTCTTACCTTTAAGTCTTTGATCCATTTTGAATTTACTTTTGTGAATGGCATAAAACAATGGTCTATTTTCATTCTTTTACATGTGGCTGTGCAGTTTTCCTAACACCATTTGTTGAAGAGACTTTCTTTTCTCCATTGTATATTCTCAGCTCCTTTGTCAAAGATTAGCTGTCCATAGATGTGTGGTTTTATTTCTGGGCTTTCAATTTTGTTCCATTCATCTGTGTGCCTGTTTTTGTATCAGTACCATGCTGTTTTGATTACAATAACTTTGTAGTATATTTTGAAGTCAGGAATTGTGATGCCTCCAGCTTTGTTTTTTTCTCAGGACTGCTTTAGCAATTTGGGGTCTTTTGTTGCCCCATATGAATTTTAGGATTCTTTGTTCTGTTTCTGTGAAGAATGTCATTGGAATTCTAATAGGGATTGCATTGAATCTATAGGTTGCTTTAGGTAGTATGGACATTTTAACTATATTTATTCTTCCAATCCATGTGCATGGAATGTCTTTCCATCTCTTTATGTCATCATCAATTTCTTTCAGAAAAGTCTTGCAGTTTTCATTGTATAGGTCTTTTACTTCCTTGGTTAAATTTATTCCAAGATATTTTATTCTTTTTGTTGCAATGGTGAATAAGAGTGCATTCTTGAGTTCTCTTTCTGTTAGTTCATTATTAGTGTATAGAAATGCTACTGATTTAGGTTAAGCTGATTTTGTACCCTACAACTTTGCTGTAATTGTTGACTACTTCTAGCAGATTTCTGGATTTCTTAGGGTTTTCTATATATAAGATCATGTCATCTTCATTGCCTATTTGGATTCCGTTTATTTCTTTTTCCTGCCTAATTGCTCTGGCCAAAACCTCCAGTGCTATATTGAATAAGGGTGGTGATAGTGAGCACCCTTGCCTTTTTCCTGTTCTCAGAGGGATGGTTTTCAGTTTTTCCCTATCAAGTATGATGTTGGCTGTGGGTTTGTCATGTATGGCCTTCTATACCCATTTTGTTGAGAGTTTTTATCATAAATGGATGTTGGATCTTGTCAAATGCTTTCTCTGCATCTATTGAGATGATTATGTGGTTTTTGTTACTCATTTTGTTAATGTGGTGTATCACGTTGATTGACTTCTGGATATCGAACCATCCCTGTGTCCCTGGTATAAATCTCACTTGATCATGGTGTATGATCTTTTTAAGTATTGTTGTATTCTGTTTGCCAATATTTTGTTGAGGATTTTTGCATCTATGTTCATCAGTGATGTTGGCCTGTAGTTTTCCTTCTTTGTGTTGTCCTTCTCTGGTTTTGGGATCAGGCTGATGTTGGCCTTGTAGAATGTGTTAGGAAGTGCTCCATCTACCTCAATTTTCTGGAATAGTTTAGGAAGCATAGGTATGAAATCTTTGAATGTTTGGTACAATTCTCCAGAGAAGCTGTCTGGTCCTGGACTTTTATTTTTGGAGAGGTTTTTGATTACTATTTCAATCTCTTTATTCATGATTGGTCTATTCAGCTTCTCTATTTCTTCTTGATTTAGTTTTGGAAGAGTCTAAGAATTTATCCATTTCTTCTAGGTTGTCCAATTTGTTAGCATATAGTTTTTCATAGCATTCTCTTATAATATTTTGTATTTCTGTGGTATCCGTTGTGATTTCTCCTCTTTCATTTCTGATTTTATTTATTTGAGTCTTCTCTCTTTTTTTCTTAGTGATCCTGGCTAAGGGCTTATCAATTTTGTTTATTTTCTTGAAGAACCAGTTCTTTGATTCATTGATCCTTTCTAATGTCTTTTTTGTTTCGATTTCATTTATTTTGCCTCTATTTTTTATTATTTCCCTGCTTCTACTGACTTTGGACTTTGTTTGCTCTTCTTTTTCTAATTCTTTTAGGTGTAGTTTGAGATTTCTTATTTGAGATTTTTCTTGTTTATTGAGATGAGCCTGTATTGCAATGAATTTCCCTCTTAGGATTGCTCTTAAAAACATTTTTAACAGAAACCTTAGCAGGAAAAACAATCCAATAAGACCCAAAGACTTGTCACCATGCCTGCTTCCCACCATTTTCCTCCCTTATTGTTGCTAGGAATCCCAGTCCCAGGCTCTTCCCTGCAGCTGTGGTGGCTTCTCCTGCTTCTTGTCCCATCTCTTATCACAGATGCTGAAATCTGCCCCCTCAGCGTCTTTCCAAGGATCTGAAACCATGGTGACTCTTTCTGTTCCTACCGCATTTGAGGAATAAGAAACTGCTGGTAGCTGGGTGATCATCAACTTTATAAATCAGTGGGTCACAGTATAAATGTTTCTCATCATTGGCTCCATACCTCCTGGTGACCAGATTTCCAGATTGGAAAGCTGACAAGGCTCAGAGAAGGAAAGTGACTTGGCCTGGCTAGTAGCAGGGATAGGATTAGGGTGGGAATCTCTGAGCCCAAAGCTAGTGCTGTCCCATCTCAGGGTGAACTCCACACTGTATTTGACACCTAAAGGAAGAGGAGTGTGGAAAGGGAGTACAGGAAGAGTGTGTGCCCCATGGCACTTCTGACCCAGCCAAGCAGGACTAAGCATGAATGGGGCAACCTTGACAAAGTAAAGTCTCTTACTCAAGAGACAGTGTGTCTTAGTAAATAATGGAAGATTTGGAGTTGGACAGGCCTATGCTTGAGTCCCAGTTGTGCCAGTTACCTACTACCCAACTTTGAGAAAAATTGCTGAACCCCTCTGAGCCTTGGTTTTTTAATCAACAAATGAGAACTATACTATCTATACCATGAAGTTATTTTGAAGGGCTAAATGACATAATGTATATAAAAGACCTAGAAAAGAACTCAACAGGGACAGTCCAAGGTGGTAATGATCAACATCAAGATCAGCCCTGCTGCATTCTCATCCTTATTTATACTTTTAAATTTTCTGGTAATCCTGTCATTTTAGTCATCTTTTAGAGATCATCAACGAGGAGTAGCTCTTAACAGCACATGATTTTGAATCAGATACAGCTGGGTTTGAATTTGAGCTACATTTATTTACTATCTCTATTACTTTAAGCAGATCAAGCCTCCACACGGCTCAGTTTTTGAAGCCACCAAATGGGAATAATAACACCTCCCTGGTAGAGAGGGGCCTATTTTGAAGATTAAATTAGATTGAATGAGACTATAAATTTTAATGAAAGTGGGAGTCCTATTTTGTACAACGTGGTATTCTTTATATCTCGCAATGTGCCTGCCATATAATTAGCGCTCAAATAGAAAGTTAATAATGTATGCAATATAAGATTTTAATACAGTGTCCAGTACATATTAAGTGGGAGCTACATCTATCTTATTCCAGTTACAATATATGAAGGTGAAACAGAATTGCAAGGCCATTCAATACCTTGTTACAATAGAAATCAGTTCTGGAATAGCCTATTGAATTACCAAGATCTCTCTGTAAGTGGTTCTTACAGCTTTGTTCTTAATAAATAAATGCTGGGAGGATAAGTTTCAGAGAAGGTGGAGGTGGAAGCAGTTAATAGCTGATTCTGGGCTTTCTTGTAGAGATCTCCAGACAGAAAGAAAAGGTTGTGATGTTTGGAAATGCTGGGTGGGTAGACAGAGAATGGAAGAGATAATAAAAAATGAGGATCTAGCACCTAAGAAGAGACTATGAGGAAGGTAAAAAGGATTAGGTTTCAAATACCTGACCTTAAATCCTGTGTTGGAACTTGGGCAACTTACATCTTCTTGTTCAAATTGCCCATTTATAAAATAGGAATGAATAATGGTTCTTTTCAGGGTGGTTGTGAGGACTAAATGAGACAGTGGGTATAAAAGTGATTAATAGAACACTCAACCTAAATAAGGAGCTATCCCTTGAAGACAGAACTTTGCTTCCTCTACTGAGATTTTGCTCATTTTTGTCTTTTTTTCTCTGTTCTTAAGGTTGGATAATTTCTACTAATCCGTCTTTATTTTGCAGTATCAAATCTGTTGTTAAGCCCAATCTATGATTTTTTCCTTCCAGATTTATGGTTTTCCAGTTCTGAAGTTTCCATTTAGTTCTTTTTCTTGTTTCCATTTTTTCTGGTGAGCTTCTCCATATGTTCTCTCATTATATCCATCTTTAAGTCCTTGAACATATTTATAACAGCTTGTTTTAAAGTTTTTTCTGCTAATTCTAATAACTAGATCATATTGATATCTGTTTCTACTGACTTCTTTTTTTGCTTGGCTATGGATTAATTTTTCTGCTTTGACCATCTAGCAAATTTTTATACTATATTGGACTTTGTTGACAATATGTTGTAGGGATACTAAATAATATTGTCTGCTTTAAAAAGTGGTTTTTTTCTTGTAGTACACAGTTAAATAATGATGGATTTTAACAATCACGTCAAACTTGGCTTTACCCTTCATTTAGGAGGGATATTTTAATTTTGTTATTAGTCCTGGGACATACGCCTTAATATAGGGTATGGCCCTCACTCCTAAGGCAGTACATTTCTGAGGTCTCAAATGAATGAGCAAGGTGCTCAGCAAGGCTTCTTCACTTTAGCCTGGATTGGTACTCCAACATATTCCAGCATTGCATGACCTCTCGTAGTTTCATTTAGGTTTCAGCCCTGCATCAGGTCCTCTCCTGGAATTCACAGGATCTCACTCTTCATGTGAACAGCCATTCTTTGATAAGATCTGTGAGGAAGAACCACACAGACTTATGGTTATCCTCTACTCTGCAGCTTCCTCTTCTCTGGTAGCTTACCCCCAAATTCCAACCATCTCAGAAGCACTGTTCTCAAATCTCCGATTGTTCAGTTCAGCGAGACCCACACTCTGTTTGGTCTGTGCCTTCCAGGACCATGGACAGGAGCATACTTCCAAACTGAGAACTTGGGCAAACATGGGCTCTCCTGCATTTCTCTTATTTCAGTGATCACAGTAGTGAGCTGCCAATGGTCAGATTCCTGAAAACAGCTGCTTCATGTGTTTTTTTCATTTCATAGTTGTCTACAGCAGGAGGACAAATCTTATACAGTTACTCTTTCATTGCCAGAAGCTGGAGAACTAAAGTTCTTTTTCTCTGAAGATTATTATAGTGTCCTATCCTTTAATGGATAAAATACCTTCTCTCATTTCTCTGGGAGGATTAAGGTTGTTTGCTTGTTTACTTGTTTATTTAGCTCCTTAAGTTTTACTTCTTTCCTTGGTATTTCTTCTTTCCTTTCACTTTTTTTTCATATTTATTTTGACTTCTGACTCATATTAGAGACTGTCTCAAATGTAAAGGTCAGAATGACTCAAAAAGCCATTTGGAAACTCCATTGCAAGGGTGGAAGTTACTGACCGATGCAACTCACCAGAAAGTGATTGATTGGAGGAACTGACTGCTTTATTGAGGGACTCCCAGCTGTCAGTAGATTAGGTCTATTTTTGTGAGTTGCCTAGTCACCTCAGAGAGGATTTCCTTAAACACGTTAATGTGAAAAGAAACATGAGCTTCTATCTTATTGAAGCCAATGTGGAGGAGGTGTAATCCCCTGGCTGTGTGGGCTCAGAGAGGAGGCCTGCGGTGAGGGGCATCTTATAAATATTTTCAACCAATTCCTTTACTTTCAGAGCATAATGGCTCTATACTATTCCCCAGTCATCAGAGATAGCTGGGTCTTCTGGTTTCGAATACACTCTATCTTTCTTACCACACTTCCTCTGAAGGAAAGTTTCAGTCTTCTGTGTGCTGCTCCGTCAATAACTATTCATGCATCTACTTCCCATCTTTCAAAGTTGTGTGGTCAATACAGGTGGGCTTTTGCTTCCTTTTAAGACATATTTTTAAAAACTTTTGCAAATATTTTAGTGGGATTTCAAGAGGGAGTGGCAATGAACATGTGTGTTCAATCTACCATGTTCAATGAGAATTACAATATTGTTTTTTAGTAGAGAGAACATAAAAATGTGAGGCATAAACAAAGAAGGTATAGTTAAAGAGTGGCCCTTTTAAAATTTTATTTAAGTTCACTCATCTGACAATATAGGTGCAGTTCCACACTCGCTCTTCCACCTGTTAGAAGCAGGGTAAGCCTCTACCTCACTCTGTGTCTTGCTTTTCATTCTATGTCTACAGAACTGAATCAAAGAGAAGCTGTTAGTTTCCAGAGGCCTTCCCTAAACAAACATATCGTGTTCATGTTACCTAGTCACACAGGCAAGAGTGGAAACCACAGGAGAGAAAAATTGAAGAGGTGTGATAGGAACCGAGGTGACTTTTCCGGCACATTCTGAGTCGCCCATTAGTCCTTGCTCCCTTTGATTCACGGACATATGTTAGTGGTAGCCCTACCATTTCCAAACATTAAAACACAATTTCCAAAGTTCTCTCCTGCCTTTCCTGACTTTATTCCACAAAATGAACCCATTTAGAAACACTCTTGAAGCAGTTGTTCTTCCTGCCTCATTACAGCTACATCAACACATCAGCATTCTAGAATGGCCCCGCCTGTCTCCCTTCTCAGCCAGAGCACCTCATAGCCAATTAAATCTGCTCTAGCTCAGCTCTGAGACCTACTCCTTGCTCCCTTATTGCTTTTCAATAGCTTGAAATCTAGTCAGCTGAAAAACCAAACGATAACCAGGCAGGAATCATCACTCAAGTGAGAAATGATTGACGAACTTCGTGCAACACTGAGGACTGCCCCGTTGGAATGTGGCCCCAGATGTACAATGAGCCTTTTTAGCACCCACTTAAGAGCAGTCATGACTTCCCTATACTTGGGTGTGCTCTGTTTGTGTTTCAAATACCAGGGCTCAAGCGTGATATTTAGCTGCTGCTCGGGGACTCATTCTTTCTCTTGCCAGCTCATGCCAGAGTTGTTTAAATGTTTGTCACATCATCCAAGATGCAAAGGAAAACTCAAAGCCCAAATGTAAGGAACTCAGTGCTGACATCTGGAGTCATCTGTTAGCTTTTGGCTCCCTCTCTCTCCACCCATTGGTTCTGCCTTGCTTGCAAGTCTCATCTTGATTATGCGTAAATATACATGGAAAGCCCCAGCTGCCTGAGGCTCCTTCTCCCTAGCGTCCTTCCTAGACCCCTTGAAGAATGTCAGAGATGGAAGGGAGGTTGGGGATCATTAAATCTAAGTCTTCCATTTTACAGAATTAAATAAAAAATAAGAAATGACTTTTCTAAATAAGAGAGCAAGTTTATGCTCTGGCTGAAGCGGGAACTGAACCCTTTGTCCAGGCTGGGACTTGGCTGAGGCCAGTGAGAACTCGCTCAGGTGTAAAACGTAAGAGGGCATCAATAAATTCAGTAACCAAGATAACTAATGTTTTAATGCAATATTTTTAAGAATCAAAATTAATGCAAAAAATTCCTTGATGAACAAAATATCAGAATTTTAAGTAAAGACAGGATCCAACAGGGCCAGGATTAGGGTGGGGTGAGAGGGGCGGGGCTGCACAAGGATGGGTTGGACCCTGTCTTTGTTTAAAATTTTGATATTTTGTTCATCATGGATTTTTTTTCCTGAGAATTTTAGTGTCCCCTTAAATTTTGCTCTCAAGTTGAGTAACTTACTCCCTTTACTGTATTCCCAGCTCTGTTCCTGATACTCAAACCAGTTCTCTGCACATCCCTGTTAATCTTCTCATTTTGAATCTTTTTTTTCCAGCTTTATTGAGATATAATTGACATGTAACACTGTGTAAGTTTAAGGTGTACAACATGATGTTTTGATACACTTATATACATTCGTCCCTCTGTATCCGTGGGGGATGGGTTCCAGGACCTTACCACGGATGCTCAAGTTCCCTATATAAAATGGCATAGTATTTGCATATAACCTATGCACATGTTCCTGTACGCTTTAGATCATCTCTAGATTACTTATAATGCTTAATGCAATGCAAATGCTATGTAAATAGTGTTATACTGTATTGTTTAGGCAATAGTGACAAGAAAAGAAGCCTGTACGTGTTCAGTACAGACACAACCATTGTAGGCCTTTTGATCTGCCATTGGTTGAATCCGCAAATGTGGAACCTGCAGATATGGAGGGCCGACTGTATTGGGAAATGATTACCCCGATAGGCTTAACACTTCTGTCACCTTATGTAATTACCATTTATTTTGTGTATGGTAAGAACATTTAAGATCTGTTTTCTTAGCAACTTTCAAGTATATAACATAGTTTTGTTAACTATAGTCACCATGCAGTACATTACACCCCCAGAACTTACTCATCTTATAACCAAAAGTTTGCACCCTTTGACCAACCTCTCCCCATGTCTCCCATCTCCAGCCCCTGTCAACTACCATTCCACTCTCTAGAATGAGTGTTTCTATGAGCTTGGCTTTTTTAGATTCCATGAATAAGTGATATCATACAGTATTTGTCTTTCTCTCTCTGACTTATTTCACATATCATAATGCCCTCAGGTTCCATCTATGTTGTTGTTGCAAATAGCAGGATTTTCTTCTTTCTCGTGGCTGAATAATACTCAGTTATATATATCTATGTCACATTTTCTTTATTCATTCATCTGTAGATGGACACTTTGGTTGTTTTCATATCTTGGCATTGTGAATAATGCTGCAAAGAATATGGGAGTACAGATATCTCTTAGAGATCCTGATTTCATTTCCTTTTGGGATATACCCAGAAGCGGGATTACTGGATCATATGGTAGCTTTATTTTTAATTTTTTGAGGAACTTGCATACTGTTTTCCATGGTGGCTACGCCAATCTACATTCCCACCAACAGTGGATGAATGTTCCCTTTTCTCCGTATCCTCACCAACACTTGCTACCTTTTGATTTTTTGACAATAGCTATTCTGACAGGTGTGAGGTGGTATCTCACTGTGGTCTTGATTTGCAGTTCCCTGATGATTAGTGCCATCGAGCATCTTTTCATGAATCTGTTGGCCATTTGTATGTCTTCCTTGGGAAAATGTCTACTCAAGTCCTCTGTCCATTTTTTAATTGAAATTGTTTGTTTTTTGCTGTTGAGTTCTATAAGTTCCTTATATATTTTGGATATTAACCCCTTATCTGATATGAGATTTGCAAATATTTTCTCCCATTCTGTAGCCTGGCTTTTCATTTTGTCAATGGTTTCCTTTTCTGTGTGAAAGCTTTGCAGTTTAATGTGGTCCCATTTATTAATTTTTGCTTTTGTTATTTGTGATTTTTCTGTCATATTCAGAATATTATTACCTTGATCAATAGCAAGAAGAATTTCCCATATGTTTTCTTCTAGGATTTTACAGTTTCAGGTCTTATATTTAAGTCTTTAACCTCTTTTGAGTTAGTTTTTGTGAATGGTGTAAGACAGGGATCCAATTTCATTTATCTGCATGTGATTATCCAGTTTTCCCAACACCATTTCTGTTTTTTGTTTTTCTGGTGAGGAAGGTTGGCCCTGAGCTATTGTCAACCTTCCTCTTTTTGCTTGAGGAAGATTGTCACTGAGCTAACATCTGTGCCAATTTTCCTCTATTTTCTATGTGGCACACTGCCACAGCATGGCTTGATGAGTGTTGTGTAGGTCCGTGCCCAGGATCAAAACCCGTGAACCCTGGGCCATGGAAGCAGAGCGCACAAACGTAACCACTATGCAACCAGGCCAGCCCCCCAACACCATTTCTTAAAGACATTAACCTTTCTCCAGTGAGCATTCTTGGATCCCTTGCCAAATATTAGTTTACTGGATATGCAAGAGTTTATTTCTGGATTCTCAATTCTGTTCCATTGCTCTATGTCTATTTTCATGCTAGTACCATACTCTTTTGATTACTTTAGCTTTGTAATATAACTATAGTTTGAAATCAGGAATTGTGATGCTTCCAACTTTGTTCTTCTTTCTCAAAATTTATTTGGGGGAGGAGTGACATGAGTAAAATCAAATTGTTCCTCTCACCGTCTCCAATGTGTCCAATATAAGATTTGTTCCTCCAATGGTGTGCTGGAGATTTTATACAGGACTCTTGAACTTCCACAAAGGCTCTCTCATCTGTAGGTGAGTGTCTGAGTCAGTGTTCTTCAGGGGATCCTGAACCACATCTGAGAGAGGCAGGAGCTTGTTCGGGGTCCACAGCCTGAACCAAAGTCTATATGCATATTACCTGATGCGTGGGTGAGCGAGACTCCTCTTGGGTCCCTGGTATATGGTGGAGGATTTCGTAGCTCCCACAGGGGCACTTTTGTCCGGGGATCGATACCTAATTATTGTTGTTGAGGGAGGATACAGTGATAGACTTCTTATTTGGCCGTTTTGGTGACATCACTCCTGATATCAAGAGACTCTGCCTTCATTGGTCCCGCAACTTTTGCTCTTCTCACTGCACACTGAGCTACTTGCTTATTTGGACTTTGCTTATGCAAATTTCTATCTGGATTGACGCTTCCTTATTGAATTTCAGCTTCCTTTGTCATGGCCAATATGAGCTTGGAATCTCCAGACTTCATGGCAGTGTCACCATGGAAAAACAAACAAAATTGCCAATTCTAAAAGCAGTCACTTTTTTGCTCAACTATGCTAACTTAAGGGATGGAGGAAAAAAACAGAAAACTAAACATAGAAAGTAAATGTGTGTTATAGATGCATCTGTTCTATACTAAAATTATAGTCTATTTTGGATAAATAAAGTTTTCCAGCACATATATGATAAGTTGTAGCTCTGAGGTCTCTCTCTAGGCTTCTTGATCTGCAGCTTACACTATCTTGACTTGCCCTTTTAGTTGTTCCAAAATTTGATGATTGAATAACAATAAAAGCTAACATTCTAAGTTAAGGACCTTATGAAATCATTTTTGGTCAGGGTCTTAGACTTCCTCCTTCATGCCTAGCATCATTTTAGATAATATAGCTGTGTACCATGCTGCATTTGAAGAACCACTTTTTAAGATGGTTACCTACTGCTGACTTCATTGTGATAATTCCTATTTTAAGAAATGCTTCCTTAGGAATTCAGGATACCTTTTGTATATGATAGCTTTCCTTCATACATCATGTGTATGTGTCTTTATTTGTCTTGGAGACAGAGTGACCAACTATGCCAAAGGATGATGATAGTCACACGAAATGAGGAGTTTCTGTTGCAACTGAGTAACAGCAAGTAGGAAAAAGTCTTTTGCATCATAATTTTTGTTTTGTTCATGCAATTTGAACCCATTTTTATTCTTATCTATCTCTACCCAAGGACTCATGCCAAAATCCATAGAAAAAGGTGAAGAGAGAGTCAAACAAACAATCTGTTCTACACATTTCCTTAAGATATTGATGAAACAGGGCTAGGTTTTAGGCCTGTCTGGGGACAAAGTACAAAATACAAGGCTAATGAAAGAAGAGTAGTTTCCAGAAGGTATTTGTTAGGATATTAGTTTAGCTGTTTTAATGGAGACTAAATAACAGAAGCTTAAATAAGAGAGGAGGTTTTTTGGCTCTCAAGTAAAAAAAAGTCCCAGCTGCCTGTACTCCCAGGGAATAGATTGGCTCTGCCCAACGTGTTCTTCCAGAGAGCCCGATTTCTTTAGTTATCCTGCTATGCCATCTTCTCGGGCAATTCTACTCAAGACATGGTTCATCAACTCTTTGTTACTGGTCTGTAAGGAGATAAGGAGCTTGCATCAGCATACAAAACAACTGCAGACGGTCCCCAACTTACGATGGTTTGATTTCGGATCTTCCCACTTTCTAATGGTGTGAGTAGAGACTATACTTTGAAGTTTGATCTTTGCCCGGGCTAGTGATATGTGGTACGGCACTCTCTCACGATGCTGGGCGGTGGCAGCAAGCTGCATCTCCCAGTCAGCATGCACTCGTGAGGGTAAATAACTGGTACACATACAACCATTCTGCACCCATAAAACCATTCTGTTTTTCACTTTCATCACAGTACTTAATAAATTATATGAGATATTCAACACTTTATTATAAAATAAGCTTTGTGGTAGATGATTTTTCCCGACTGTAGGCTAATGTCAGTGTTCTGAGCACGTTTAAGACAGGCTAAGCTAAGTGATGATGTGTTGCAGGTTAGGTGTATTAAATGCATTTTTGACTTAGAATATTTTCAACAGATTTATTGGGATGTAACCCCTTTGTAAGTCAAGGAAGATCTGTACATAGCTAAGCATTCTGCTTTGTCCAGCTAATTTTCTTTGCTTCTTATGTTCTTGTGCATGCAACTTTGAGTGACACTGCTGGAATGTGTTGGTATCTATGTCCTCACGGTTGAAGCTGGCTCACCACCACTATTTCTGTGTCCTAGTCTATAGAAAAGAGGAAAGTAGATGTGTAGGACAACAGTTTCCTTCTAAGGATATGTCTCAGAAGCGTCCATTTTACCTCAGCTTCCATCTATTTGTCAATATGTTAGTCACAGTATACTACCTAGAGGGAAGGGAAACTGGAAAATGCAGTCACTAGCAAGGAGCTGTGTGCCCAGCCAAAACTTAACAGTTCTGGTACTAAAAGGAAGAAGGAGAAATAGATATTGGGGACCTTAACTGTCTCTGACATACCACATTTTACCCCCTTACTGGTCAGGCATGGAATGACTAATACCAGTAAGAATCTGAGAATCAAATTCATAATGACAAAAACTATAAGATGTGACAGAAAAAAATAATATCAGTTTTTGGAAAATTAAGAAGGTGCAATAAATAGCACCCATTTTACTCTTCTGAGTTTTCAACCATTCAAAAAATAACACAAATTAAGGCAACAAGAGATTAAAATATCAACTTTATTACTGAAAAAAGAATATATTGGGGAATGTAGCTTATATTTGCAGGCAAATGTATTTCCAGTAAAATGAGAATGAGAAGAGTTGCCCATCCCGTGAGAGGTACTATGGGGCTACTACAGCAGGTATCCCATACTCCTCCCCACCAACATTGGCAGGGCTTTTCCTGTTATGCCTACTGAAAGACTAGAGCAATCAAGAGAACATGATCCCTACAGACAAGATCATTCCTAAAAAAGAAAGGAAGAAACTGAGCTGAGTCCACCCATTTTATTCTTCCCAAGTTTTCCAATGAAATGAATCACCTCCTCTTCTCTGGGGAGGGTTGCCTGAGAGGGAGGAAGGAAGTCAGTAGTGCTACACTAACAGAGATCCTTCCACCTGGAAGGAAACATCAGAAGTAGAGCAGATGGATTCCTCCCCTCTCACATTCCCCAGCTTTTGTTCTCTCAACACGTTGCACTTAACAATAAAGCTAAAGACCAACTGGTCTGACTACCTTCTTCATGCATGCATCTCTCAGGATAGTCTTATTTTCACCATCATGAGGATATTTTCCAATTATTAACCACTAATTCGTTGGATATAATCCTGAAACCACTGGTGGACAATGGAGATTTTGACCCCAGAAGGTTCTGAAATTGATCGAAACAACACATTAATTTCATTTCAAGGCCATTATTTCCCACTTCAATTTATCCAGCCATTTAGTTCAGCATAGTCAATCATAGATTCTTCAAAGAGTTCAAATAACCATATTACAGTAGTCTAACAACAAAATGCCAAGATAGAAGTGGCACAAATTTGAATACAAAGGTTTCTCAATACAGAGTAGAAGATAAAATTTAAAGCGTAAATCTCTTTACAGCTTAAAGTCCAATGGCTTTAAAGCTCAAAAGAATTAAATTAGAAAATCAAATTCTCTGGCCTTCATCATTTCCTCTCCAATTTCATATTCAGCTTAATCTCAACCAGAGGGATGCCCCATGCCCGGCTGGAGTTAGGATTCCTTCAGCAGCCCAAGCCCAGATGAGCTTTCACTGGAAGGGCTGTGGGTCCTTCAGGACCTTAGAGGCTGAAATTTGTTCAGTGGCAAGTCTTTTATGAGCCTCCCTTCTGAGAAATTCAAAGAGATACTATGACATGAAATTTCGAAAACAATTCAATTCCAGACCCTAGAGAAATTACCCCAGACAAAATTATGTACTTACTGTTGCTCAGGATTAGAGCAAGGACTTGGTAAAATCTCTACAGAGGAGGGAATATGGAGAAAAGCGTTTTTTGTTTCAGTCTAGAGAAAATGCCAGTCAACTGGTGCCTTGTCCAAAATCTATGACCTGTGTCTTATAAACTCAACTGAGAGGTTAATCGTGACATTACTAATTAACTGTACGAGGCGGGGAAAAAGCACGGAGTCAGACTGTCTCCTCTCTTACCTGTGGCCTTTGAAGCATTACTGCTTTCTTGCAAATTTAGAAAAATCCATTTGTGGCAGCCCTTATCAGATAGGAGCTGCCTTTCTTTTCCATTTGGTGTTCTCGGAGTGGGGAAAATCCCCTTTCTTCCCTTCTTGTATTCTTATGGCTGGACTAATAATAAAATTGATATAAGACCAGATTAACAGGACAAAAGCCCAGTTTAAAATGCACATATTGGAGATTGTAAACAAATGATGCTCAGAGAGAGAACAAAGCAGATAGTATATATATCTTGTATACAAAGAGACAATAAATTGTGAAGAATTGACAGGACAAAGAAACTTAGGTTTGGGGTGCATGAGCAGTGAGGAATTTAAGCAGAGTTTAAGCTTGAGGTAGTGAATTAGCAGGGTTTGTTTATGCCAGCTTCTTGGCCCTGAATCCCTTATCTTTGGTGATCAGGATGCAGGGAGAGCATCTTTCACATGGGAGATTTATTTCCTGCTTTGAGGGGGGACAGAGACAGGAGGGTCAGAATGCCCTTTTTGCTTCTCAAGTAACTTTAATTTAAAGTAATCTATATGCTATCGTGGGATATTTTAGGGTGGCCTGCCCTGGACCCCAACAGTGCATTGGAAAACTTTTCATTGTCATTTCCCATTTGAGCTCTGTGTTTCTGTCTCTGTGGTACTGAAGTGAGTATGGGTTATATCCAGTGATGTCACACCAATACACCCCTATATGCAAATATTTGCAGACCTGGCCCACCTCGGCCTCATGGTACAAAATTGCTTAGGCCTAAAAACACTTGGAGAGGAGAGGGGTTCTCCTTCCTAGGAAATTAACCAATTTTGATCCACATGTTCTGAGGCCCTATCATCTAGCCGAGGTCTCTGTAGCATATATGTTTGCTAATTGTGGTGCTGTGGCTGGTGCCTTCGTGAAAGTCTCAGTGCCTCCCATTGTCTTTGCTGAACCTGAGACCTAAAACTGTTTTTAAGGATCTGTGTCTATACCTTTCCTGGGCCTGAAGTCTACAAAATTCTTAAGAAGTTTAACCTCTTTGTTGAGGCCCACAACTTGCACCTTTGCTGAGCACTTGCTTTTGCTTAAAATAAGCAGGCCAATGTTTTTTTCCTTAAGGCATAGCACATTCAGTTGCCTGCATGCTCACTTGCCTGAGGACAAAGCTGCCTTAAACTGTAATATCCCGTAATGGACAAAATCCCACTTGCGATTGCCTGAGGCCTAATGCCATCTGCCGTGTTTAAAACAGGCAAAAGTTAACTAAACAACTACAAAAAACAGCTGCGTTGTTTCCTGTAGGCCACTGAACTCATGGCCCTTGACCATATCAAAAAACTCAATTACTTTACATGTACATGTCCCAAACCAAATTTCACTATTTCCCAATTATCCTGACCAACAAGGTAGATTACAATACTTCTTTGTATTAACTTTTTCCGCCCTGACCCTACCTCATGGGGGTAGGGGCTGACCCTGTAAACCTTAATGCCTGGAGGGGTAGAGCGGAACGTGTTAGCAGTTTGCTCTCAAGAGCAAAGGAAATGGACAGAAACTGGGAACATGTGATCAATTCTTCTTCCAAAATTAGTAATTATTTAAAAGTAAGAATATGGAGAAAGGCCAGGGGTGTAGATAGTGTTGCCTCCTTTAAGTAAGACAATATCCAGAGTGGGAATTATCTTTCTCCTCTGAAAACACTCATGCCTTCCCAAGTACAGCGATCCTCAATTCCATTACTGTGACCCATTAGTAGATGATGTTTACCTGAGGATACACTTCCAGAAATTGCCTAATAGTTGTGGCATGGTTACAACAGGCTGTGGGTTACGCATGCTTCCTGATGCTCTAGTCCAGTGATTCTCAACTGGGAGTGACTGTGTCTCCCCAGGGGACATTTGGCAGTATCTAGAGACATATCTGGTTCTCACATCCTGGGGGAGCTGCTAGTGGATAGAGGTCAGGGATGCTGCTAAACATTCTACAACACACCGAACAAACCCACACAACAAAAGAACTATCGTGCCCAAACTGTCAACAGTGCTGAGGTTGGGAAACTGCTGTAGATGTAACTTCACCTGTTTGTTCTCAAGTCAAGGAAACACACTGGAATGCAAGTGAGTGAGATGGCTGTTAATATGCGGATAACCTTGAAACTTCCCTGAAATGTTTTTTAGTAGAATAAATCATTTACAAATTTTGGTGGTCTGTTCTGTCTCAACATATGTTTTTGTAATCTAAATTAGTCCATATGTGATTGTAAATAGAGGAACGATGACAGTAAAATGTGGAAGTAACATTTTTTCATATGTGATATTTTCTGTCTAGCCTATTAGTGATTAATAACACCAAGTGGCCACAACAGAATCTGGAAGGTGGAATATGATACTGTACCCAGGGTCTGTTTACTTGTTGATTTATTGGTTGCAAAAAGTGGACCCAATTTTCCATCACCTCCCATCCTATATCCATGTCTTTGCAATGACATTTTGTACTTTTTAGCTCCTGTCATTATGAACCAAAGTCAATTTCCACACTTCTAAAATTTGGAATGGCTTTATGGCTTGCTTTAGCCAATCAATGGTGGCAGAAATAACAGTTGCCAATTCTAAGCCTAGGTCTCAAGAAGTCTTGCACAATTCAATTTGTTCACTTGGACAATGTGACCATTGTGTGAAGAAGCCGAGACCAACCTCCTGAAAAATGAAAGATCACTTGAGGTAGAGGAGAATTATCTCATCTGAGGTTTTCTTAGATCAGCCAGGCTACCACTGACCTGCCAACTGATCACAGATGCATGAATGAGTCCAGTTGAGATCAGCCAAGCCTGACCCAGGTCAGTAAAGCCACTCAGCTGACCTATAGACTCACTAGAAACAATAGACGGTGGTTTATTAAGTTATTACATTTGGGGTGGTTTGTTATGCAGCAATAGATGACTGATACATTAACCTAAACTTTCTCTTGGCTTGTTTCAGCCATATGCTCGATCTCAGAAGATGCTTATTATACTGTTACCTCTGATTTTTGTGTGTTTGACCCTTATTTACAAACTCAGCAGCCTCTACCTTTACTTAAACTTTTTTTCTATGATGTTACCTCATTTTTTGAAAGATAAATTCTTATATTTAACAGTAGTATTCATGTATTAAGAATTTAGGGGCCAGCTTGGTGGTGCAGCGGTTAAGTTCTCACATTTC